>NW_027308924.1:10000-61696 GCF_047496885.1 Scyliorhinus torazame
CCACCTAACCTGAACATCTTTAGATACTGTGGGCAATTTGGATTTATCACGGCCAACCCACCTAACCTGCACGTCTTTGGACGGTGGGAGGAAACCGGAGCACCCGGAGGAAGCCCACGCAGACACGGGGAGAACGTCCAGACTCCGCACAGACAGTGACCTAAGCCGGGAATCGAACCTGGGACCCTGTAGCTGTGAGGCAGCAGTGCTAACCACTGTTCGATCCCGGCTCTGGGTCACTGTCCGTGTGGAGTTTGCACGTTCTCCCCGTGACTGCCTGGGTCTCACCCCCACAACCCAAAGATGTGCAGGGCAGGTGGATGGGCCGCGCTAACTTGCCCCTGAATTGGAAAAACTGAACTGGGCTCTGGATTTATTGTAAAAATCTTTTTATTGCCGTTTCCACAATTCTGTGCATTGCGGCTAGTTTACATTTCTCAGAGAGTGAAAAGGCTTTCTCTTACGTTTCTATCGTTACAAACTGTTGCCGTTCAGTTCGGCGTGTCTGCCCCCCCCCCCCCCCAACCCCCCTTTCCCTAACCCTTCCCCTCTCTCCCCCGCAGACCCTCCGTGATGCCCTTCCGGGCCGACCTGGTGTGTGACCCCCTGCTCCTTGTTTACCCCCTTACCCCCCCTTTCTTTTCTCCCTCCATCGGTTTCAGCCGTGTTCTTTCAGTGGATTGGGGGGGTCTCCCCTCTCCATCTCTCTCAGTGGGGGGGGGTTCACCCCTCTCCATCTCTCTCGGTGGGGGGTCCCCCCTCTCCATCTCTCTCGGTGGGGGGTCCCCCCTCTCCATCCCTCTCGATGGGGGGTCCCCCCTCCCCGTCTCTCTCGGTGGGGGTCCCCCCTCTCCATCACTCTCGTTGGGGGATCCCCCCTCTCCATCCACCTCGATGGGGGTTCCCCCTCCCCGTCTCTCTCGGTGGGGGGTCCCCCCTCTCCATCACTCGGTGGGGGGTCCCCCCTCTCCATCTCTCTTGGTGGGGGGGGTTCCCCCCTCTCCATCTCTCTCGGTGGGGGGTCCCCCCTCTCCATCTCTCTCGGTGGGGGGTCCCCCCTCTCCATCACTCTCGGTGGGGGGTCCCCCCTCTCCATCTCTCTCGGTGGGGGGTTTCCCCCTCTCCATCTCTCTCGGTGGGGGGGGGGGTTTCCCCCTCTCCATCTCTCTCGGTGGGGGGGTTCCCCCCTCTCCATCCCTCTCGGTGGGGGGTCCCCCCTCTCCATCCCTCTCGGTGGGGGGTCCCACCTCTCCATCTCTCTCGGTGGGGGGTTCCCCCTCTCCATCTCTCTCAATGGGGGTGGGGGTTCCCCCCTCTCCATCCCTCTCGGTGGGGGGGGGGTTCCCCCCTCTCCATCTCTCTCGGTGGGGGGAGGCTTCCCCCTCTCCATCCCTCTCGGTGGGGGGGGTCCCCCTCTTAATCTCTCTCGGTGGAGGGGGGGTCCCCCCTCTCCATCCCTCTCGGTGGGGGGTTGGTTCCCCCCTCTCCACAACTCTCGGTGGGGGGGGGGGAAATTCCCCCCCCTCCATCTCTCTCGGTGTGGGGGGATTCCCCCTCTCCATCTCTCTCGGTGGGGGGGGGGAATTCCCCCCTCCATCTCGCTCGGTGGGGGGGATTCCCCCACTCCATCTCTCTCGGTGGGGGGGGGTTCCCCCCTCTCCATATCTCTCGGTGGGGTGGGGGTTCCCCCCTCTCCATCCCTCTCGGTGGGGGGGGTCCCCCCTCTCCATCCCTCTCGGTGGGGGGGGGGGGTGTTACCCCCTCTCCATCTCTCTCATAGAACATTACAGCGCATTACAGGCCCTTCGGCCCTCGATGTTGCGCCGACCTGTGAAACCACTCTAAAGCCCATCTACACTCTTCCCTTATCGTCCATATGTCTATCCAATGACCATTTGAATGCCCTTAGTGTTGGCGAGTCCACTACTGTTGCAGGCAGGGCTTTCCACGCCCTTACTACTCTCTGAGTAAAGAACCTACCTCTGACATCTGTCCTATATCTATCTCCCCTCAATTTAAAGCTATGTCCCCTCGTGCTAGACATCACCATCCGAGGAAAAAGGCTCTCACTGTCCACCCTTTCCAATCCTCTGATCATCTTGTACGCCTCAATTAAGTCACCTCTTAACCTTCTTCTCTCTATCGAAAACAGCCTCAAGTCCCTCAGCCTTTCCTCATAAGATCTTCCCTCCATAACCAGGCAACATTCTGGTAAATCTCCTCTGCACCCTTTCCAATGCTTCCACATCCTTCCTATAATGCGGCGACCAGAACTGTACGCAATTCTCCAAATGCGGCCGCACCAGAGTTTTGTACAGCTGCAACATGACCTCATGGCTCCGAAACTCAGACACTCTACCAATAAAAGCTAACACACCGTACGCCTTCTTAACAACCCTCTCAACCTGAGTGGCAACTTTCAGGGATCTATGTATATGGACACCGAGATCTCTCTGCTCATCCACACTGCCAAGAATCTTACCATTAGCCCAGTACTCTGTCTTCCTGTTATTCCTTCCGAAATCAATCACCTCACACTTTTCTGCATTAAACTCCATTTGCCACCTCTCAGCCCAGCGCTGCAGCTTATCTATGTCCCTCTGTAACTTGTAACATCCTTCCGCACTGTCCACAACTCCACCGACTTTAGTGTCATCTGCAAATTTACCACACCCATCCTTCTACGCCCTCCTCCAGGTCATTTATAAAAATGACAAACAGCAGTGGACCCAAAACAGATCCTTGTGGTACACCACTAGTAACTGGACTCCAGTCTGAACACTTCCCATCAACCACCACCCTTTGTCTTCTTCCAGCTAGCCAATTTCTGATCCAAACTGCTAAATCTCCCTGAATCCCATGCTTCTGTATTTTCTGCAGTAGCCTACCGTGGGGAACCTTGTCAAACGCTGTACTGAAATCCATATACACCACATCAACTGCTTTACCCTTATCCACCTGTTTCCCACCTTCTCAAAGAACTCTATATGGTTTGTGAGGCACAACCGACCCTTCACAAAACCGTGTTGACTATGTCTAATCAAATTATTCCTTTCCAGATGATTATACATCCTATCTCTTATAAACGTTTCCAAGATTTTGCCCACAACAGAAGTTAGGCTCACTGGTCTATATTTACCGGGGTTGTCTCTACTCTCCTTCTTGAACAAGGGGACAACATTTGCTATCCTCCAGTCTTCTGGCACTATTCCTGTTGACAAAGATGACTTAAAGATCAAAGCCAAAGGCTCTGTAATCTCCTCCCTAGCTTCCCAGAGAATCCTAGGATAAATCGTATCCGGCCCAGGGGACTTATCAATTTTCACCCTTTCCAGAATTGCTAACACCTCCTCCTTATGAACCTCAAGCCCTTCTTGTATAGTAGCCTGAATCTCAGTATTCTCCACGTCATCATTGTCTTTTTGCTGTGCGAATAGTGATGAAAAGTATTCATATAGCACCTCGCCTATCTCCTCGGACTCCAAGCACAACTTCCCACTACTGTCCTTGACTGGCCCTACTCTTACCCTAGTCATTCTTTTATTCCTGACATATCTATAGAAAGCTTTAGGGTTATCCTTGATCCTACCTTCCAAAGTCTTCTCATGTCCCCTCCTGGCTCTTCTTAGCTCTCTCTTTAGGTCCTTCCTAGCTAACTTGTAACTCTCGTGCGCCCTTACTGAACCTTCATGTCTCATCTTTACATACGCCTCCTTCCTTCTTCCTCTAGACAAGTGTTTCAACTGCCTTAGTAAACCACGGTTCCCTTGCTCGACCACTTCCTCCCTGCCTGACAGGTACATACTTATCAAGGACACGCAGTAGCTGTTCCTTGAACAAGCTCCACATTTCCATTGTGCCCATCCCCTGCAGTTTTCCTCTCCGTCTCGGTGGGGGTGGGGGGGGAAGGGTCCCCCCTCCCCATCTCTCTCGGTGGGTGGGGTGTTCCCGCCTCTCCATCGCTCTCGGTGGGGGAGTCCCCCCTCTCCATCTCTCTCGGTGGGGGGTCCCCCCTCTACATCTCTCTCGTTGGGGGCAAAGTTCCCCCCTCTACATCTCTCTCGTTGGGGTGGGTCCACCCTCTCCATCTCTCTCGGTGGGGGCAGGGTTCCTCCCTCTCCATCTCTCTCGGTGGGGGCAGGGTTCCTCCCTCTCCATCTCTCTCGGTGGGGGCAGGGTTCCTCCCTCTCCATCTCTCTCGGTGGGGGGGGTCCACCCTCTCCATCTCTCTCGGTGGAGGGGGAGTTCCCCCCTCTCCATCTCTCTCGGTGGGGGGGTCCCCCCTCTCCATCTCTCTCGCTGGGGGAGTCCCCCCTCTCCATCTCTCTCGGTGGGGGGTCCCCTCTCCATCTCTCTCGGCGGGGGGGGGGGGGGGGGGTCCACCTCTCCATCTCTCTCGGTGGGTGGGGCTTTCCCGCCTCTCCATCTCTCTCGGCGGGGGGGGGGGGTCCACCTCTCCATCTCTTTCGGCGGGGGGGGAGGGTCCACCCTCTCCATTTCCCTCGGTGGAGGGGGAGTTCTCCCCTCTCCATCTCTCTCGGTGGGGTTCCCCCCTCTCCATCTCTCCCGGTGGGGGGGGGGTTCCACCCTCTCCATCTCTCTCGGTGTGGTGGTGGGGGGGTTCCCCCTCTCCATCACGCTTTGTGGGGGATCTCCTTCTCCATCTCTCTCGGTTGGGGGAGGGGGTTTCCACCCACTCCATCTCTCTCTGTGGGGGGGGGGTGTCCCCCTTCTCTATCTCTCTCAGTGGGGGGTCCCCCCTCTACATCTCTCTCGGCGGGGGGGGGGGGGGGCCACCCTCTCCATCTCTCTCGGTGGGTGGGGGGTTCCCGCCTCTCTCTCTCGGTGGGGGGGTCCCCCCTCTCCATCTCTCTCGCTGGGGGAGTCCCCCCTCTCCATATCTCTCGGTGGGGGGCCCCCTCTCTCCATCTCTCTCGGTGGGGGGGACCCCGTCTCCATCTCTCTCGGCGGGGGAGGGGGTCCACCCTCTCCATTTCCCTCGGTGGAGGGGGAGTTCTCCCCTCTCCATCTCTCTCGGTGGGGGGGGGGGGGGTCCACCCTCTCCATCTCTCCCGGTGGGGGGGTTCCCCTTCTCCATCTCTCTCTGTGGGGGGGGTGGGTCCCCTTCTCCATCTCTCTCGGTGGGGGGGGGGTGGGGGGAGGGTGTTATCCCCTCTCCATCTCTCTCGGTCTCTGCGTCTCTCCGTCTCTCTCTGGGACTCTGCCAAAACAAAATCCACAATCAGCAGTCGGCCATTTTATGTCAGTTCACGGTGGCCATTTTACATCAGTTCGCGATAGCCATTAGTATGTCAGTTCACAATGGCCATTGTATGTCAGTTCACGGTGGCCATTTTATGTCGGTTCACGGGAGCCATTTTATGACAGTTCACAATAGCCATTTTATGTCAGTCAACAATGGACAGTTCATGTCAGTTCACGGGGGCCTTTTTAGGTCAGGTCGCAATGGCCATTTTATATCAGTTTACGGTGGCCATTGTATGTCAGTTTTCAATGGCCATTTTATGTCAGGTCGCAATGGACAGTTTATGTCAGTTCACGGGGGCCATTTTATGTCAGGTCGCAATAACCATTGTATGTCAGTTCAGAATGGACAGTTTCTGTCAGTTCATGGGGGACTTTTTATGTAAGGTCGAGAAGGCCATTGTATGTCAGTTCACGGTAGCCATTTTATGTCAGGTCGCAATGGCCATTTTATGTCAATTCACGGGTGCCATTTTATGTCAGTTCACATTGGCCATTTTATGTCAGATCACGGTGGCCATTGTAAGTCAGTTCACAATGGCCATTTTATGTCAGTTCACAATCGCCATTTTATGTCAGTTCATGGTGGCCATTGTATGTCAGTTCACATTGGCCATTGTATGTCAGTTCACAATGGCCAATTTATGTCAGTTTGCAATGGCCATTTTTTCTCAGTTCACGGTGGCCATTGTATGTCAGTTTGCAATGGCTATTTTATCTCAGTTGCGGTGGCAGTTCATGTTTGGTTCACGGGGGCCATGTTATGTCAGTTCACAGTGGCCATTTAATGTCAGTTCACGGGGTCCATTTTATGTCAGTTCACAATGGCCATTTTAGGTCAGTTCACAATGGCCATTTTATGTCAGTTCACAATGGACAGTTTATGTCAGTTCACGGGGGCCCTTTTATGTCAGCTCACAATGGCCATTGTATGTCAGTTCACAATGGCCATTTTATGTCAGTTTGCAATGGCCATTTTATCTCAGTTGCGGTGACCAGTTCATGTTTGTTCACGGGGGCCATGTTATGTCAGTTCACGGTGGCCATTTTATGTCAGTTCACGGGGGCCATTTTATGTCAGTTCACAATGGCCATTGTATGTCAGTTCTCAATGGCCATTTTATGTCAGTTCACGGGGGCCTTTTTATGTCAGGTCGCAATGGCCATTTTATGTCAGTCCATGGTAGCCATTTTATGTCATGTCGCAATGGCCATTTTATGTCAGTTCACGGGGGCCATTTTATGTCAGTTCACATTGGGCATTTTATGTCAGTTCACGGGGGCCATTGTATGTCAGTTCACAATGGCCATTTTATGTCAGTTCAGGGAGTCCATTTTATGTCAGTTCACAATGGCCATATTATGTCAGTTCTCAATGGCCATTTTATGTCAGTTCACGGTGGCCATTGTAAGTCAGTTCACAATGGCCATTTTATGTCAGTTCACAATGGCCATTTTATGTCAGTTCATGGTGGCCATTGTATGTCAGTTCACAATGGCCATTTTATGTCAGTTTGCAATGAACATTTTTTCTCAGTTGACGGTGGCCATTTTGTGTCAGTTCACGGTGTCCATTGTATGTCATTTCACAATGGCCATTTTATGTCAGTTTGCAATGGCCATTTTATCTCAGTTGCGGTTGCCAGTTCATGTTTGGTTCACAGGGGCCATGTTATGTCAGTTCACAGTGGCCATTTTATGTCAGTTCACGGGGTCCATTTTATGTCAGTTCACAATGGCCATTTTATGTCAGTTCACAATGGCCATTTTATGTCAGTTCACAATGGACAGTTTATGTCAGTTCACGGGGGCCCTTTTATGTCAGTTCACAATGGCCATTGTTTGTCAGTTCACAATGGCCATTTTATGTCAGTTTGCAATGGCCATTTTATCTCAGTTGCGGTGGACAGTTCATGTTGGTTCACGGGGGCCATGTTATGTCAGTTCACGAGGGCCATGTTATGTCAGTTCACGGTGGCCATTTTATGTCGGTTGACGGCCATTTTATGTCAGCTCGCATTGGCCATTTTATGTCAGTTCACGGTGGCCATTGTATGTCAGTTCATGGCGTCCATTGTATGTCAGTTCACAATGGACAGTTTATGTCAGTTCACGGGGGCCATTGTATGTCAGTTCACAATGGCCATTGTATCTCAGTTCTCAATGGCCATTTTATGTCAGTTCACAGTGGCCATTTAATGTCAATTCACGGTAGCCATTGTATATCAGTTCACAATGGCCATTTTATGTCAGTTCATGTAGGCCATTGAATGTCGATTCACAATGGCCATTTTATGTCAGTTCACGGGGTCCATTTAATGTCAGTTCACGGTGGCCATTTTATGTCAGTTCACAATGGCCATTTTATGTCAGTTCACAGTGGCCATTGTATGTCAGTTCACAATAGTCATTTTATGTCTGTTCACAATGGCCATTTTATGTCTGTTCACAATGGCCATTTTATGTCAGTTCATGGTGGCCATTGTATGTCAGTTCACCATGGCCATTGTATGTCAGTTCACAATGGCCTTTTTACGTCAGGTTGCAATGGCCATTTTATCTCAGTTGACGGTGGCCATTTTATGTCAGTTCACGGTGGCCATTGTATGTCAGATCACAATGGCCATTTTATGTCAGTTTGCAATGGCCATTTAATCTCAGTTGCGGTGGCCAGTTCATGTTGGTTCACGGGGGCCATTTTATGTCAGTTCATGGTGGCCATTTTATCTCAGTTCACAGTGGCCATTTTATGTCAGTTCACGGGGGGCATTTTATTCAGTCGAAGGGGCCATTTAATGTCAGGACACGGTGGCCATTTTATGTCAGTTCACGGTGGTCATTTTATGTCGTTTGAAGGTAACCATTTTATTTCAGCTTGCAATGGCCATTTTATGTCAGTTCACGGTGGCCATTGTATGTCAGTTCACGGAGGCCATTTTATGTCAGGTCACGGTGGCTATATTATGTGAGCTCACGGCAGCCATTTTATGTTCATTTACGGTGGCCATTTTATGTCAGTTCACGGCAGCCATTTTATGTCAGTTCACGGTGGTCATTTAATGTCGGTTGAAGGGGTCCATTTTATGTCAGTTCACGGTGGCCATTTTAAGTCAGTTCACGGTGGCCATTTTATGTCTGTTCACGTTGGCCATTTTATGTCAGTTCACGGCAGCCATTTTATGTCAGTTCACGGTGGCCATTATATGTCAGTTCACGGTGGCCATTTTATGTCAGCCTGCACTGTCAGTGCTCCCACAATACAGCCAGCACTGTGGCCATTATATGTCAGTTCACGGTGACCATTTTACGTCAGTTCACGGCAGCCTTTTTATGTCAGTACACGGCAAGCATTTCTGGCAATTTTCAGCCATCCCACAGCCAGCACTGCCAGTGCTCCCCCACACAGCCAGCACTGTCAGCGCTCCACCCTCCCAAGGCCAGCACTGTCAGTGCTCCCACCACACAGCCAGCACTGCCAGTGCTCCCCCACACAGCCAGCACTGCCAGTGCTCCCCCACACAGCCAGCACTGCCAGTGGTCCACCCACACAGCCAGCACTGTCAGTGCTCCCCCCACACAGCCAACACTGTCAGTGCTCCCCCACACAGCCAGCACTGACAGTGCTCCCCCCACACAGCCAGCACTCTCACTGCTCCCACCCCACGCAGCCAGCACCGTCAGTGCTCCCACCACACAGCCAGCACTGTCAGTGCTCCCCCACGCAGCCAGCACTGTCAGTGCTCCCCCCACACAGCCAGCACTGTCAGTGCTCCCACCACAGAGCCAGCACTGACAGCGCTGCTCTTACACAGCCAGCACTGTCAGTGCTCTCCCCACAAAGCCAGCACTGTCAGTGCTCCCCCCACACAGCCAGCACTGTCAGTGCTGCCCCCACACAGCCAGCACTGTCAGTGCTCCCACCACACAGCCATAACTGTCAGTGCTCCCACCACACAGCCAGCACTGTCAGTGATCCCCCACACAGCCAGCACTGTCAGTGCTCCCCCGCGCAGCCAGCACTGTCAGTGCTCCCCCCACAAAGCCAGCACTGTCAGTGCTCCCCCCACACAGCCAGCACTGTCGGTGCTCCCACCACACAGCCAGCACGGCCAGTGCTTCCCGCACACAGCCAGCACTGTCAGTCCTCCCACCACACAGCCAGCGCTGTCAGTGCTCCCCCCACACAGCCAGCACTGTCAGTGCTCCCACCACACAGCCAGCGCTGTCAATGCTCCCCCCACACAGCCAGCACTGTCAGTGCTCCCACAACACAGCCAGCACTGTCAGTGCGCCACCCACACAGCCAGCACTGTCAGTGCTCCCCCACACAAGCAACACTGTCAGTGCTCCCCACACAGCCAGCACTGACAGTGCTCCCCCCACACAGCCAGCACTCTCACTGCTCCCACCACACAGCCAGCGCTGTCAGTGCTCCCCCACACAGCCAACACTGTCAGTGCTCCCCACACACAGCCAACACTGTCAGTGCTCCCCCCACACAGCCAAAACTGTCAGTGCTCCCCCACACAGCCAGCACTGACAGTGCTCCCCCCACACAGCCAGCACTGTCAGTGCTCCCACCACACAGCCAGCGCTGTCAGTGCTCCCCCCACACAGTCAGCACTGTCAATGCTCCCCCACAAGGCCAGCATAGTCAGTGCTCCCACCACACAGCCAGCACTGTCAGTGCTCCCACCACACAGCCTGCACTGTCAGTGCTCCCACAACACAGCCAGCACTGTCAGTGCTCCCCTCACACAGCCAGCACTGTCAGTGCTCCCACCACACAGCCAGCACTGTCAGTGCTCCCACCACACAGCAACACTGTCAGTGCTCACACCACACAGCCAGCACTGTCAGTGCTCCCCATCACAGTCAGCACTGCGAGTGCGCCCCACACAGCCAGCACTGTCAGTGCTCCCCATCACAGTCAGCACTGCGAGTGCGCCCCACACAGCCAGCACTGTCAGTGCTCCCCATCACAGTCAGCAGTGTCAGTGCTCCCCCACACAGCCAGCACTGTCAGTGCTCCCCCAGACAGCCAGCACTGTCAGTGCTCCTACCCCCACACAGCCAGCTCTGACAGGGCTCCCCCACACAGCCAGCAGTGTCAGTGCTACCACCACACAGACAGCACTTTCAGTGCTCCCACCACACAGCCAGCACTGTCAGTGCCCCCACCACGCAGCCAGCACTGTCAGTGCTCCCCCACACAGCCAGCACTGCCAGTGCTCCCACCACACAGCCAGCACTGCCAGTGCTCCCCCCACACAGCCAGCACTGCCAGTGCTCCCACCACACAGCCAGCACTGTCAGTGCTCCGACAACAGAGCCAGCACTGTTAGTGCTCCCACCATATAGCCATCCCTGTCAGGGCTCCCCCACACAGCCAGCACTGTCAGTGCTCCCACACACAGTCGCCACTGTCAGTGCTTCCACACACAGTCGGCACTGCCAGTGCTCCCACACACAGCCAGCACTGTCAGTGCTCCCACTACACAGTCAGCACTGTCAGTGCTCCCACCACACAGCCAGCACTGTCAGTGCTCCCACCACACAGCCAGCACTGCCAGTTCTCCACCCACAGCCAGCACTGTCAGTGCTCCCCCACACAGCCAGCACTGTCAGTGCTCCCCCCACACAGTCAGTGCTCCCACCAGACAGCCAGCGCTGTCAGTGCTCCCCCACACAGCCAGCACTGTCAGTGCTCCCCCACACAGTCAGTGCTCCCACCAGACAGCCAGCGCTGTCAGTGCTCCCCCACACAGCCAGCACTGTCAGTTCTCCCCACACAGCCAGCACTGTCAGTGCTCCCCCCACACAGCCAGCACTGTCAGTGCTCCCCCACACAGCCAGCACTGTCAGTGCTCCCACCACACAGCCAGCAATGTCAGTGCTCCCCACACAGCCAGCACTGTCAGTGCTCCCCCCACACAGCCAGCACTGTCAGTGCTCCCACCATATAGCCATCCCTGTCAGGGCTCCCCCACACAGCCAGCACTGTCAGTGCTCCCACACACAGTCGCCACTGTCAGTGCTCCCACACACAGTCGGCACTGTCAGTGCTCCCACACACAGCCAACAGTGTCAGTGCTCCCACCACACAGCCAGCACTGACAGTTCTCCACCCACAGCCAGCACTGCGAGTGCTCCCCCACACAGCCAGCACTGTCAGTGCTCCCACCACACAGCCAGCACTGTCAGTGCTCCCCCACACAGCCAGCACTGTCAGTGCTCCCCACACACAGCCAGCACTGTCAGCGCTCCCCACACACAGCCAGCACTGTCAGTGCTCCTCCCACACAGCCAGCACTGTCAGTGCTCCCCACACACAGCCAGCACTGTCAGTGCTCCCCACACACAGCCAGCACTGTCAGTGCTCCTCCCACACAGCCAGCACTGTCAGTGCTCCCCCACACAGCCAGCACTGTCAGTGCTCCCACCACAAAGCCAGCAATGTCAGTGCTCCCCACACAGCCAGCACTGTCAGTGCTCCCACCACACAGCCAGCACTGTCAGTGCTCCCACCCCCACACAGCCAGAACTGACAGTGCTCCCACCACACAGCCAGCACTGTCAGTGCTCACCCACACAGCCAGCCCTGTCAGTGCTCCCATCACACAGCCAGAACTGCCAGTGCACCCCCCCCACAGTGCCAGCACTGCCATTGCACTTCCCCCCAACGCAGCCAGCACTGTCAGTGCTCCCCACACAGGCAGCACTGTCAATGCTCCCCCCACAGCCAGCACTGCCAGTGCACTCCCCCCCCACAGAGCCAGCACTGCCAGTGCACTTCCCCCCACAGAGCCAGCACTGCCATTGCACTTACCCCACCCACAGAGCCAGCACTGCCTGTGCACTCCCCCCCACAGAGCCAGCACTGCCAGCACTGCCATTGCACTTCCCCCCCCACATAGCCAGCACTGTCAGTGCTCCCTCCACACAGCCAGCACTGTCAGTGCTCCCACCACACAACCAGAACTGCCAGTGCACCCCCCACACAGCCAGCACTGTCAGTGCTCCCCCCACACAGCCAGCACTGACAGTGCTCCCGCCACAGCCAGCACTGTCAGTGCTCCCCCATACAGGCAGCACTGTCAGTGCTCCCCACACAGGCAGCACTCTCAGTGCTCCTCCCACACAGCCAGCACTTTCAGTGCTCCCACCACACATCCAGCACTGTCAGTGCTCCCCCTCACAGCCACTGCACTCCCCTCCCCCCACAGCCAGCACTGCCAGTGCTCTCCCACAGAGCCAGCACTGTCAGTGCTCCCACCACACAGCCAGCACTGGCAGTGCTCCCCCACACAGCCTGCACTGTCAGTGCTCCCCCACACAGCCAGCACTGTCAGTGCTCCCCCCACACAGCCAGCACTGTCAGTGCTCCCACCACACAGCCAGCACTGACAGTGCTCCCCCCACACAGCCAGCACTGTCAGTGCTCCCATCACACAGCCAGCACTGTCAGTGCTCCCACCACAGAGCCAGCACTGTCAGTGCACTTTCCCCCCCCCCCCACAGAGCCAGCACTGACAGTGCACTCCCCCCCCCACAGAGCCAGCACTGCCAGTGCACTCCCCCCCACAGAGCCAACACTACCAGGGCACTTCCCCCCCACAGAGCCAGAACTGCCAGTGCACTTCCCCCCACAGAGCCAGCACTGTCAGTGCTCCCACCACACAGCCAGCACTGTCAGTGCTCCCACCACACAGCCAGAACTGCCAGTGCACCCCCCCCCACCCAACAGCCAGCACTGTCAGTGCTCCCACCACACAGCCAGCACTGTCAGTGCTCCCCACACAGCCAGCACTGTCAGTGCTCCGACCACACAGCCAGCACTGTCAGTGCTCCCCCCACACAGCCAGCACTTCCAGTGCTCCCCCCACACAGCCAGCACTGTCAGTGCTCCCCCACACAGCCAGCACTGTCAGTGCTCCCACCACACAGCCAGAACTGCCAGTGCACCCCCCCCCCACAGCCAGCACTGTCAGTGCTCCCCCACACAGCCAGCACTGTCAGTGCTCCCACCACACAGCCAGCACCGTCAGTGCTTCCCCACACAGCCAGCACTGTCAGTGCTCCCACCACACAGCCAGCACTGTCAGTGCTCCCCCTCACAGCCACTGCACTCCCCTCCCCCCACAGCCAGCACTGCCAGTGCTCTCCCACAGAGCTAGCACTGTCAGTGCTCCCACCACACAGCCAGCAATGTCAGTGCTCCCCACACAGCCAGCACTGTCAGTTCTCCCCCCACACAGCCAGCACTGTCAGTGCTCCCACCACACAGCCAGCACTGTCAGTGCTCCCACCACACAGCCAGCACTGTCAGTGCTCCCACCCCCACACAGCCAGAACTGACAGTGCTCCCACCATACAGGCGGCACTGTCAGTGCTCCCCCACACAGCCAGCACTGTCAGTGCTCCCACCCCACACAGCTCGCACTGTCAGTGCTCCCCCCACACACCCAGCACTGTCAGTGCTCCCCCCACACAGCCAGCACTGTCAGTGCTCCCCCCAAACAGCCAGCACTGACAGTGCTCCCCCACACAGGCAGCACTGTCAGTGCTCCCACCACACAGCTAGAACTGCCAGTGCACCCCCCACACAGCCAGCACTGTCAGTGCTCCCCACACAGCCAGCACTGCCAGTGCACTCCCCCCCCACAGCCAGCACTGCCAGTGCTCTCCCACAGAGCTAGCACTGTCAGTGCTCCCACCACACAGCCAGCACTGTCAGTGCTCCCACCACACAGCCAGCACTGTCAGTGCTCCCCCCACACAGCCAGCACCGTCAGTGCTCCCCCCACACAGCCAGCACTGTCAGTGCTCCCCCACACAGCCAGCACTGTCAGTGCTCCCTCCATACAGCCAGCACTGTCAGTGCTCCCCCACACAACCAGCACTGTCAGTGCTCCCATCACACAGCCAGCACTGTCAGTGCTCCCACCACACAGCCAGCACTGTCAGTGCACTCCCCCCCCCACAGAGCCAGCACTGCCAGTGCACTCCCCCCCCCCGCAGAGCCAGCACTGCCAGTGCACTCCCCCCCCACAGAGCCAGCACTGCCAGTGCACTTCCCCCCCGACAGAGCCAGAACTGCCAGTGCACTTCCCCCCCCCCACAGAGCCAGCACTGTCAGTGCTCCCACCACACAGCCAGCACTGTCAGTGCTCCCACCACACAGCCAGCAGTGTCAGTGCTCCCCCACACAGCCAGCACTGTCAGTGCTCCCCCCACACAGCCAGCACTGTCAGTGCTCCCCACACAGCCAGCACTGTCAGTGCTCTCACCACACAGCCAGAACTGCCAGTGCCCCCCCCACCCCCCACAGCCAGCACTGTCAGTGCTCCCACCACACAGCCAGCACTGTCAGTGCTCCCCACACAGCCAGCACTGTCAGTGCTCCCAACACACAGCCAGCACTGTCAGTGCTCCCCCCACACAGCCAGCACTTCCAGTGCTCCCACCACACAGCCAGAAATGCCAGTGCACCCCCCACACAGCCAGCACTGTCAGTGCTCCCCCACACAGCCAGCACTGTCAGTGCTCCCACCACACAGCCAGAACTGCCAGTGCACCCCCCCCCCCCACAGCCAGCACTGTCAGTGCTCCCACCACACAGCCAGCACTGTCAGTGCTCCCCCATACAGCCAGCACTATCAGTGCTCCCCCACACAGCCAACACTGTCAGTGCTCCCACACACAGCCAGCACTGTCAGTGCTCCCCCACACAGCCAGCACTGTCAGTGCTCCCCCCACACAGCCAGCACTGTCAGTGCTCCCCACACACAGCCAGCACTGTCAGTGCTCCTCCCACACAGCCAGCACTGTCAGTGCTCCCCCCACGCAGCCAGCACTGTCAGTGCTCCCCACACACATCCAGCACTGTCAGTGCTCCCCCACACAGCCAGCACTGTCAGTGCTCCCACCACACAGCCAGCACTGTCAGTGCTCCCACCACACAGCCAGCACTGTCAGTGCTCCCCCACACAGCCAGCACTGTCAGTGCTCCCCCACACAGCCAGCACTGTCAGTGCTCCCACCACACAGCCAGCACTGACAGTGCTCCCCCCCACAGCCAGCACTGTCAGTGCTCCCAACACACAGCCAGCACTGTCAGTGCTCCCCCACACAGCCAGCACTGTCTGTGCTCCCAACACACAGCCAGCACTGTCCGTGCTCCCCTACACAGCCAGCACTGTCAGTGCTCCCACCACACAGCCAGCACTGTCAGTGCTCCCCCACACAGCCAGCACTGTCAGTGCTCCCCCACACAGCCAGCACTGTCAGTGCTCCCACCACACAGCCAGCACTGTCAGTGCTCCCACCACACATCAGCACTGTCAGTGCTCCCCCACACAGCCAGCACTGCCAGTGCTCCCACGGCACAGCCAGCACTGTCAGTGCTCACCCCACACAGCCAGCACTGTCAGTGCTCCCACCACACAGCCAGCACTGTCAGTGCTCCCACCACACAGCCAGCACTGTCAGTGCTCCCCCAAACAGCCAGCACTGTCAGTGCTCCCCCCACACAGCCCTCACTGTCTGTGCTCCCACCACACAGCCAGCACAGTCAGTGCCCCCACCACACAGCCAGCACTGTCAGTGATCCCACCACACAGCCAGCACTGTCAGTGCTCCCACCACACAGCCAGCACTGTCAGTGCTCCCACCACACAGCCAGCACTGTCAGTGCACCCTCACACAGCCAGCACGGTCAGTGCTCCCCCACACAGCCCGCACTGTCAGTGCTCCCACCACACAGCCAGCACTGTCGGTGCACCCCCACACAGCCAGCACTGTCAGTGCTCCCCCCACACAGTCCGCACTGTCAGTGCTCCCACCACATAGCCAGCACTGTCAGTGCTCCCCCCACTCAGCCAGCAATGTCAGTGCTCCCACCACACGGCCAGCACTGTCAGTGATCCCCCACACAGCCAGCACTGTCAGAGCTCCCCTACACAGACTGCACTGTCAGTGCTCCCCCCACACAGCCAGCACTGTCAGTGCTCCCACCCACACAGCCAGCACTGGTAGTGCTCCCAACACACAGCCAGCACTGTCAGTGCTCCCCTACACAGCCAGCACTGTCAGTGCTCCACCACACAGCCAGCAATGTCAGTGCTCCCACCACACAGCCAGCACTGTCAGTGCTCCCACCACACAGCCAGCACTGTCAGTGCTCCAACCACACAGCCAGCACTGTCAGTGCTCCCCCCACACAGCCAGCACTGCCAGTGCTCCCACCACACAGCCAGCACTGTCAGTGCTCCCCCCACACAGCCAGCACTGTCAGTGCTCCCACCACACAGCCAGCACTGTCAGTGCTCCCACCACACAGCCAGCACTGTCAGTGCACCACCACACAGCCAGCACTGTCAGTGCTTCCCCCACACAGCCCGCACTGTCAGTGCTCCCACCACACAGCCAGCACTGTCAGTGCTCCCACCACAAAGCCAGCACTGTCAGTGCTCCCACCACAAAGCCAGCACTGTCAGTGCTCCCACCACACAGCCAGCACTGTCAGTGCTCCCACCACAAAGCCAGCACTGTCAGTGCTCCCACCACACAGCCAGCACTGTCAGTGCACCCCCACACAGCCAGCACTGTCAGTGCTCCCCCACACAGCCCGCACTGTCAGTGCTCCCACCACACAGCCAGCACTGTCAGTGCTCCCCCCACACAGCCAGCAATGTCAGTGCTCCCCCACACAGCCAGCACTCTCAGTGCTCCCCCCACACAGCCAGCAATGTCAGTGCTCCCACCACACAGCCAGCACTGTCAGTGCTCCCCCCACACAACCAGCAAAGTCAGTGCTCCCCCCACACAGCCAGCACTGTCAGTGCTCACCCACACAGCCAGCACTGTCAGTGCTCCCCCCACACAGCCCGCACTGTCAGTGCTCCCACCACACAGCCAGCACTGTCAGTGCTCCCCCACACAGCCAGCACTGTCAGTGCTCCCCCCACACAGCCCGCACTGTCAGTGCTCCCACCACACCACCAGCACTGTCAGTGCTCCCACCACACAGCCAGCACTGTCAGTGCTCCCACCACACAGCCAGAACTGTGAGTGCCCCCCCACACAGCAAGCACGGTCAGTGCTCCCCCCACACAGTCAGCACTGTCAGTGCACCCCCACACAGCCAGCATTGTTAGTGCTCCCACCACACAGCCCGCACTGTCAGTGCTCCCACCACACAGCCAGCACTGACAGTGCTCTCCCACACAGCCAGCACTCTCAGTGCTCCCTCCACACAGCCAGCAATGTCAGTGCTCCCACCACACAGCCAGCACTGTCAGTGCCCCCACCACACAGCCAGCACTGTCAGTGCTCTCCCCACACAGCCAGCACTGTCAGTGCTCCCCCACACAGCCAGCACTGTCAGTGCTCCCCACACTGCCAGCACTGTCAGTGCTCCCCCCACACAGCCAGCACTGTCAGTGCTCCCCCGCACAGCCAGCACTGTCAGTGCTCCCCACACAGCCAGCACTGTCAGAGCTCCCCAACACAGCCAGCACTGTCAGTGCTCCCCCACACAGCCAGCACTGTCAGTGCTCCCACCACACAGCCAGCACTGTCAGTGCTCCCCACAGCCAGCACTGTCAGTGCTCCCACCACACAGCCAGCACTGTCAGTGCTCCCCCCACACAGCCAGCACTGTCAGTGCTCCCACCACACAGCCAGAACTGTCAGTGCTCCCCCACACAGCCAGCACTGTCAGTGCCCACACCACACAGCCAGCACTGTCAGTGCTCCCCACAGCCAGCACTGTCAGTGCTCCCACCACACAGCCAGCACTGTCAGTGCTCCCACCACACAGCCAGCACTGTCGGTGCTCCCACAATACTGCCAACACTGTCAGTGCTCCCCTCACACAGCCAGCACTGTCGGTGCTCCCACAACACAGCCAGCACTGTCAGTGCTCCCACCAAACAGCCAGCACTGTCAGTGCTCCCCCACACAGCCAGCACTGTCAGTGCTCCCGACACACAGCCAGCACTGTCAGTGCTCCCCTACACAGCCAGCACTGTCAGTGCTCCCACCACACAGCCAGCACTGTCAGTGCTCCCCCACACAGCCAGCACTGTCAGTGCTCCCCCACACAGCCAGCACTGTCAGTGCTCCCACCACACAGCCAGCACTGTCAGTGCTCCCACCACACAGCCAGCACTGGCAGTGCTCCCCCCACACAGACAGCACTGCCAGTGCTCCCACGGCACAGCCAGCACTGTCAGTGCTCACCGCACAAAACCAGCACTGTCAGTGCTCCCACCACACAGCCAGCACTGTCAGTGCTCCCACCACACAGCCAGCACTGTCAGTGCTCCCCCACACAGCCAGCACTGTCAGTGCTCCCCCACACAGCCCTCACTGTCAGTGCTCCCACCACACAGCCAGCACTGTCAGTGCCCCCACCACACAGCCAGCACTGTCAGTGCTCCCACCACACAGCCAGCACTGTCAATGCTCCCACCACACAGCCAGCACTGTCAGTGCTCCCACCACACAGCCAGCACTGTCAGTGCACCCCCACACAGCCAGCACTGTCAGTGCTCCCCCCACACAGCCCGCACTGTCAGTGCTCCCACTACACAGCCAGCACTGTCAGTGCACCCCCACACAGCCAGCACTGTCAGTGCTCCCCCACACAGCCCGCACTGTCAGTGCTCCCACCACACAGCCAGCCCAGCAGTGCTCCCCCCACACAGCCAGCAATGTCAGTGCTCCCACCACACGGCCAGCACTGTCAGTGATCCCCCACACAGCCAGCACTGTCAGACCTCCCCTACACAGACTGCACTGTCAGTGCTCCCCCCACACAGCCAGCACTGTCAGTGCTCCCACAGACACAGCCAGCACTGTCAGTGCTCCCCCACACAGCCAGCACTATCAGTGCTCCCACCCACACAGCCAGCACTGTCAGTGCTCCCAAAACACAGCCAGCACTGTCAGTGCTCCCCTACACAGCCAGCACTGTCAGTGCCCCCACCACACAGCCAGCAATGTCGGTGCTCCCACCACACAGCCAGCACTGTCAGTGCTCCCACCACACAGCCAGCACTGTCAGTGCTCCAACCACCCAGCCAGCACTGTCAGTGCTCCCCCACACAGCCAGCACTGCCAGTGCTCCCACCACACAGCCAGCACTGTCAGTGCTCCCCCACACAGCCAGCACTGTCAGTGCTCCCACCACACAGCCAGCACTGTCAGTGCTCCCACCACACAGCCAGCACTGTCAGTGCACCACCACACAGCCAGCACTGTCAGTGCTCCCCCCACACAGCCCGCACTGTCAGTGCTCCCACCACACAGCCAGCACTGTCAGTGCTCCCACCACACAGCCAGCACTGTCAGTGCTCCCACCACACAGCCAGCACTGTCAGTGCTCCCACCACACAGCCAGCACTGTCAGTGATCCCACCACACAGCCAGCACTGTCAATGCACCCCCACACAGCCAGCACTGTCAGTGCTCCCCCCACACAGCCCGCACTGTCAATGCTCCCACCACACAGCCAGCACTGTCAGTGCTCCCCCCACACAGCCAGCAATGTCAGTGCTCCCCCACACAGCCAGCACTCTCAGTGCTCCCCCCACACAGCCAGCAATGTCAGTGCTCCCACCACACAGCCAGCACTGTCAGTGCTCCCCCACATAACCAGCACAGTCAGTGCTCCCCCCACACAGCCAGCACTGTCAGTGCTCCCCCACACAGCCAGCACTGTCAGTGCTCCCCCCACACAGCCCGCACTGTCAGTGCTCCCACCACACAGCCAGCACTGTCAGTGCTCCCCCCACACAGCCAGCACTGTCAGTGCTCCCACCACACAACCAGCACTCTCAGTGCTCCCACCACACAGCCAGCACTGTCAGTGCTCCCACCACACAGCCAGAACTGTGAGTGCCCCCCCCACACAGCAAGCACTGTCAGTGCTCCCCCCACACAGTCAGCACTGTCAGTGCACCCCCACACAGCCAGATTTGTCAGTGCTCCCACCACACAGCCCGCACTGTCAGTGCTCCCACCACACAGCCAGCACTGACAGTGCTCCCACCACACAGCCAGCACTGTCAGTGCTCCCCACACAGCCAGATTTGTCAGTGCTCCCACCACACAGCCAGCACTGTCAGTGCTCCCCACACAGCCAGCACTCTCAGTGCTCCCCCCACACAGCCAGTAATGTCAGTGCTCCCACCACACAGCCAGAACTGTCAGTGCTCCCCCCACACAACCAGCACAGTCAGTGCTCCCCCCATTCAGCCAGCACTGTCAGTGCTCCCCACACTGCCAGCACTGTCAGTGCTCCCCCACACAGCCAGCACTGTCAGTGCTCCCACCACACAGCCAGCACTGTCAGTGCTCCCCACAGCCAGCACTGGCAATGCTCCCACCACACAGCCAGCACTGTCAGCGCTCCCCCCACACAGCCAGCACTGTCAGTGCTCCCACCACACAGCCAGCACTGTCAGTGCTCCCCCACACAGCCAGCTCTGTCAGTGCCCGCACCACACAGCCAGCACTGTCAGTGCTCCCACCACACAGCCAGCACTGTCAGTGCTCCCCCCACACAGCCAGCACTGTCGGTGCTCCCACAACACAGCCAGCACTGTCAGTGCTCCCCCCACACAGCCAGCACTGTCAATGCTCCCACCACACAGCCAGCACTGTCAGTGCTCCCCCCACACAGCCAGCACTGACAGTGCTCCCACCACACAGCCAGCACTGTCAGTGCTCCCCCACACAGCCAGCACTGTCAGTGCTCCCACCACACAGCCAGCACTGTCAGTGCTCCCACCACACAGCCAGCACTGTCAGTGCTCACCTACACATCCAGCACTGTCAGTGCTCCCACCACACAGCCAGCACTGTCAGTGCTCCCACTACACAGCCAGCACTGTCAGTGCACCCCCACACAGCCAGCACTGTCAGTGCTCCCCCCACACAGCCCGCACTGTCAGTGCTCCCACCACACAGCCAGCCCAGCAGTGCTCCCCCCACACAGCCAGCAATGTCAGTGCTCCCACCACACGGCCAGCACTGTCAGTGATCCCCCACACAGCCAGCACTGTCAGACCTCCCCTACACAGACTGCACTGTCAGTGCTCCCCCCACACAGCCAGCACTGTCAGTGCTCCCACAGACACAGCCAGCACTGTCAGTGCTCCCCCACACAGCCAGCACTATCAGTGCTCCCACCCACACAGCCAGCACTGTCAGTGCTCCCAAAACACAGCCAGCACTGTCAGTGCTCCCCTACACAGCCAGCACTGTCAGTGCCCCCACCACACAGCCAGCAATGTCAGTGCTCCCACCACACAGCCAGCACTGTCAGTGCTCCCACCACACAGCCAGCACTGTCAGTGCTCCAACCACCCAGCCAGCACTGTCAGTGCTCCCCCACACAGCCAGCACTGCCAGTGCTCCCACCACACAGCCAGCACTGTCAGTGCTCCCCCACACAGCCAGCACTGTCAGTGCTCCCACCACACAGCCAGCACTGTCAGTGCTCCCACCACACAGCCAGCACTGTCAGTGCACCACCACACAGCCAGCACTGTCAGTGCTCCCCCCACACAGCCCGCACTGTCAGTGCTCCCACCACACAGCCAGCACTGTCAGTGCTCCCACCACACAGCCAGCACTGTCAGTGCTCCCACCACACAGCCAGCACTGTCAGTGCTCCCACCACACAGCCAGCACTGTCAGTGATCCCACCACACAGCCAGCACTGTCAATGCACCCCCACACAGCCAGCACTGTCAGTGCTCCCCCCACACAGCCCGCACTGTCAATGCTCCCACCACACAGCCAGCACTGTCAGTGCTCCCCCCACACAGCCAGCAATGTCAGTGCTCCCCCACACAGCCAGCACTCTCAGTGCTCCCCCCACACAGCCAGCAATGTCAGTGCTCCCACCACACAGCCAGCACTGTCAGTGCTCCCCCACACAACCAGCACAGTCAGTGCTCCCCCCACACAGCCAGCACTGTCAGTGCTCCCCCACACAGCCAGCACTGTCAGTGCTCCCCCCACACAGCCCGCACTGTCAGTGCTCCCACCACACAGCCAGCACTGTCAGTGCTCCCCCCACACAGCCAGCACTGTCAGTGCTCCCACCACACAACCAGCACTCTCAGTGCTCCCACCACACAGCCAGCACTGTCAGTGCTCCCACCACACAGCCAGAACTGTGAGTGCCCCCCCCACACAGCAAGCACTGTCAGTGCTCCCCCCACACAGTCAGCACTGTCAGTGCACCCCCACACAGCCAGATTTGTCAGTGCTCCCACCACACAGCCCGCACTGTCAGTGCTCCCACCACACAGCCAGCACTGACAGTGCTCCCACCACACAGCCAGCACTGTCAGTGCTCCCCACACAGCCAGATTTGTCAGTGCTCCCACCACACAGCCAGCACTGTCAGTGCTCCCCCACACAGCCAGCACTCTCAGTGCTCCCCCCACACAGCCAGTAATGTCAGTGCTCCCACCACACAGCCAGAACTGTCAGTGCTCCCCCCACACAACCAGCACAGTCAGTGCTCCCCCCATTCAGCCAGCACTGTCAGTGCTCCCCACACTGCCAGCACTGTCAGTGCTCCCCCACACAGCCAGCACTGTCAGTGCTCCCACCACACAGCCAGCACTGTCAGTGCTCCCCACAGCCAGCACTGGCAATGCTCCCACCACACAGCCAGCACTGTCAGCGCTCCCCCCACACAGCCAGCACTGTCAGTGCTCCCACCACACAGCCAGCACTGTCAGTGCTCCCCCACACAGCCAGCTCTGTCAGTGCCCGCACCACACAGCCAGCACTGTCAGTGCTCCCACCACACAGCCAGCACTGTCAGTGCTCCCCCCACACAGCCAGCACTGTCGGTGCTCCCACAACACAGCCAGCACTGTCAGTGCTCCCCCCACACAGCCAGCACTGTCAATGCTCCCACCACACAGCCAGCACTGTCAGTGCTCCCCCCACACAGCCAGCACTGACAGTGCTCCCACCACACAGCCAGCACTGTCAGTGCTCCCCCACACAGCCAGCACTGTCAGTGCTCCCACCACACAGCCAGCACTGTCAGTGCTCCCACCACACAGCCAGCACTGTCAGTGCTCACCTACACAGCCAGCACTGTCAGTGCTCCCACCACACAGCCAGCACTGTCAGTGCTCCCACTACACAGCCAGCACTGTCAGTGCACCCCCACACAGCCAGCACTGTCAGTGCTCCCCCCACACAGCCCGCACTGTCAGTGCTCCCACCACACAGCCAGCCCAGCAGTGCTCCCCCCACACAGCCAGCAATGTCAGTGCTCCCACCACACGGCCAGCACTGTCAGTGATCCCCCACACAGCCAGCACTGTCAGACCTCCCCTACACAGACTGCACTGTCAGTGCTCCCCCCACACAGCCAGCACTGTCAGTGCTCCCACAGACACAGCCAGCACTGTCAGTGCTCCCCCACACAGCCAGCACTATCAGTGCTCCCACCCACACAGCCAGCACTGTCAGTGCTCCCAAAACACAGCCAGCACTGTCAGTGCTCCCCTACACAGCCAGCACTGTCAGTGCCCCCACCACACAGCCAGCAATGTCAGTGCTCCCACCACACAGCCAGCACTGTCAGTGCTCCCACCACACAGCCAGCACTGTCAGTGCTCCAACCACCCAGCCAGCACTGTCAGTGCTCCCCCACACAGCCAGCACTGCCAGTGCTCCCACCACACAGCCAGCACTGTCAGTGCTCCCCCACACCGCCAGCACTGTCAGTGCTCCCACCACACAGCCAGCACTGTCAGTGCTCCCACCACACAGCCAGCACTGTCAGTGCACCACCACACAGCCAGCACTGTCAGTGCTCCCCCCACACAGCCCGCACTGTCAGTGCTCCCACCACACAGCCAGCACTGTCAGTGCTCCCACCACACAGCCAGCACTGTCAGTGCTCCCACCACACAGCCAGCACTGTCAGTGCTCCCACCACACAGCCAGCACTGTCAGTGATCCCACCACACAGCCAGCACTGTCAATGCACCCCCACACAGTCAGCACTGTCAGTGCTCCCCCCACACAGCCCGCACTGTCAATGCTCCCACCACACAGCCAGCACTGTCAGTGCTCCCCCCACACAGCCAGCAATGTCAGTGCTCCCCCACACAGCCAGCACTCTCAGTGCTCCCCCACACAGCCAGCAATGTCAGTGCTCCCACCACACAGCCAGCACTGTCAGTGCTCCCCCCACACAACCAGCACCGTCAGTGCTCCCCCCACACAGCCAGCACTGTCAGTGCTCCCCCACACAGCCAGCACTGTCAGTGCTCCCCCCCCACAGCCCGCACTGTCAGTGCTCCCACCACACAGCCAGCACTGTCAGTGCTCCCCCCACACAGCCAGCACTGTCAGTGCTCCCACCACACAACCAGCACTCTCAGTGCTCCCACCACACAGCCAGCACTGTCAGTGCTCCCACCACACAGCCAGAACTGTGAGTGCCCCCCCCACACAGCAAGCACTGTCAGTGCTCCCCCCACACAGTCAGCACTGTCAGTGCACCCCCACACAGCCAGATTTGTCAGTGCTCCCACCACACAGCCCGCACTGTCAGTGCTCCCACCACACAGCCAGCACTGACAGTGCTCCCACCACACAGCCAGCACTGTCAGTGCTCCCCACACAGCCAGATTTGTCAGTGCTCCCACCACACAGCCAGCACTGTCAGTGCTCCCCCACACAGCCAGCACTCTCAGTGCTCCCCCCACACAGCCAGTAATGTCAGTGCTCCCACCACACAGCCAGAACTGTCAGTGCTCCCCCCACACAACCAGCACAGTCAGTGCTCCCCCCATTCAGCCAGCACTGTCAGTGCTCCCCACACTGCCAGCACTGTCAGTGCTCCCCCACACAGCCAGCACTGTCAGTGCTCCCACCACACAGCCAGCACTGTCAGTGCTCCCCACAGCCAGCACTGGCAATGCTCCCACCACACAGCCAGCACTGTCAGCGCTCCCCCCACACAGCCAGCACTGTCAGTGCTCCCACCACACAGCCAGCACTGTCAGTGCTCCCCCACACAGCCAGCTCTGTCAGTGCCCGCACCACACAGCCAGCACTGTCAGTGCTCCCACCACACAGCCAGCACTGTCAGTGCTCCCCCCACACAGCCAGCACTGTCGGTGCTCCCACAACACAGCCAGCACTGTCAGTGCTCCCCCCACACAGCCAGCACTGTCAATGCTCCCACCACACAGCCAGCACTGTCAGTGCTCCCCCCACACAGCCAGCACTGACAGTGCTCCCACCACACAGCCAGCACTGTCAGTGCTCCCCCACACAGCCAGCACTGTCAGTGCTCCCACCACACAGCCAGCACTGTCAGTGCTCCCACCACACAGCCAGCACTGTCAGTGCTCACCTACACAGCCAGCACTGTCAGTGCTCCCCCACACAGCCGGCACTGTCAGTGCTCCCAACACACTGCCAGCACTGTCAGTGCTCCCCCCACACAGCCAGCACTGTCAGTGCTCCCACCACACAGCCAGCACTGTCAGTGCTCCCCACGCAGCCAGCACTGTGAGTGCTCCCACAACACAGCCAGCACTGTCAGTGCTCCCCCACACAGCCAGCACTGTCAGTGCTCCTACCACACAGCCAGCACTGTCAGTGCTCCCCACACAGCCAGCACTGTCAGTGCTCCCACCACACAGCCAGCACTGTCAGTGATCCCCCCACACAGCCAGCACTGTCAGTGCTCCCACCACACAGCCAGCACTGTCAGCGCTCCCCCACACATCCAGCACTGCCAGTGCTCCCACCACACAGCCAGCACTGTCAGTGCTCCCACCACACAGCCAGCACTGTCAGTGCTCCCCCACACAGCCAGCACTGTCAGTGCTCCCCCCACACAGCCCTC
Organism: Scyliorhinus torazame; assembly: GCF_047496885.1. Lineage (NCBI taxonomy): Eukaryota > Metazoa > Chordata > Chondrichthyes > Carcharhiniformes > Scyliorhinidae > Scyliorhinus > Scyliorhinus torazame. The sequence continues at coordinate 36,180 of NW_027308924.1, forward strand.
ACTGTCAGTGCTCCCACCACACAGCCAGCACTGTCATTGCTCCCCCGCACAGCCAGCACTGTCAGTGCTCCCCACACAGCCAGCACTGTCAGTGCTCCCCAACACAGCCAGCATTGTCAGTGCTCCCCCACACAGCCAGCACTGTCAGTGCTCCCACCACACAGCCAGCACTGTCAGTGCTCCCCACAGCCAGCACTGTCAATGCTCCCACCACACAGCCAGCACTGTCAGCGCTCCCCCCACAAAGCCAGCACTGTCAGTGCTCCCACCACACAGCCAGCACTGTCAGTGCTCCCCCACACAGCCAGCTCTGTCAGTGCCCGCACCACACAGCCAGCACTGTCATTGCTCCCACCACACAGCCAGCACTGTCAGTGCTCCCCCCACACAGCCAGCACTGTCGGTGCTCCCACAACACAGCCAGCACTGTCAGTGCTCCCCCCACACAGCCAGCACTGTCAATGCTCCCACCACACAGCCAGCACTGTCAGTGCTCCCCCCACACAGCCAGCACTGACAGTGCTCCCACCACACAGCCAGCACTGTCAGTGCTCCCCCACACAGCCAGCACTGTCAGTGCTCCCACCACACAGCCAGCACTGTCAGTGCTCCCACCACACAGCCAGCACTGTCAGTGCTCCCCTACACAGCCAGCACTGTCAGTGCTCCCCCACACAGCCGGCACTGTCAGTGCTCCCAACACACAGCCAGCACTGTCAGTGCTCCCCCCACACAGCCAGCACTGTCAGTGCTCCCACCACACAGCCAGCACTGTCAGTGCTCCCCCACGCAGCCAGCACTGTGAGTGCTCCCACAACACAGCCAGCACTGTCAGTGCTCCCCCACACAGCCAGCACTGTCAGTGATCCCCCACACAGCCAGCACTGTCAGTGCTCCCACCACACAGCCAGCACTGTCAGTGCTCCTCCACACAGCCAGCACTGGCAGTGCTCCCCCCGCACAGCCAGCACTGTCAGCGCTCCCCCACACATCCAGCACTGCCAGTGCTCCCACCACACAGCCAGCACTGTCAGTGCTCCCACCACACAGCCAGCACTGTCAGTGCTCCCCCACACAGCCAGCACTGTCAGTGCTCCCCCCACACAGCCCTCGCTGTCAGTGCTCCCACCACACAGCCAGCACTGTCAGTGCTCCCACCACACAGCCAGCACTGTCAGTGCTCCCACCACACAGCCAGCACTGTCAGTGCACCCCCACACAGCCAGCACTGTCAGTGCTCCCACCACACAGCCAGCACTGTCAGTGCTCCCCCCACACAGCCAGCACTGCCAGTGCTCCCACGGCACAGCCAGCACTGTCAGTGCTCACCCCACACAGCCAGAACTGTCAGTGCTCCCACCACACAGCCAACACTGTCAGTGCTCCCACCACACAGCCAGCACTGTCAGTGCACCCCCACACAGCCAGCACTGTCAGTGCTCCCCCCACACAGCCCGCACTGTCAGTGCTCCCACCATACAGCCAGCACTGTCAGTGCTCACCCCACACAGCCAGAACTGTCAGTGCTCCCACCACACAGCCAGCACTGTCAGTGCTCCCACCACACAGCCAGCACTGTCAGTGCTCACCCACACAGCCAGCACTGTCAGTGCTCCCCCCACACAGCCCGCACTGTCAGTGCTCCCACCACACAGCCAGCACTGTCAGTGCTCCCCCACACAGCCAGCACTGTCAGTGCTCCCCCCACACAGCCCGCACTGTCAGTGCTCCCACCACACCACCAGCACGGTCAGTGCTCCCCCCACACAGTCAGCACTGTCAGTGCACCCCCACACAGCCAGCATTGTTAGTGCTCCCACCACACAGCCCGCACTGTCAGTGCTCCCACCACACAGCCAGCACTGACAGTGCTCTCCCACACAGCCAGCACTCTCAGTGCTCCCTCCACACAGCCAGCAATGTCAGTGCTCCCACCACACAGCCAGCACTGTCAGTGCTCCCCCCACACAACCAGCACAGTCAGTGCTCCCCCCATACAGCCAGCACTGTCAGTGCTCCCCACACTGCCAGCACTGTCAGTGCTCCCCCCACACAGCCAGCACTGTCAGTGCTCCCCCGCACAGCCAGCACTGTCAGTGCTCCCCACACAGCCAGCACTGTCAGAGCTCCCCAACACAGCCAGCACTGTCAGTGCTCCCCCACACAGCCAGCACTGTCAGTGCTCCCACCACACAGCCAGCACTGTCAGTGCTCCCCACAGCCAGCACTGTCAGTGCTCCCACCACACAGCCAGCACTGTCAGTGCTCCCCCCACACAGCCAGCACTGTCAGTGCTCCCACCACACAGCCAGAACTGTCAGTGCTCCCCCACACAGCCAGCACTGTCAGTGCCCCCACCACACAGCCAGCACTGTCAGTGCTCCCCACAGCCAGCACTGTCAGTGCTCCCACCACACAGCCAGCACTGTCAGTGCTCCCACCACACAGCCAGCACTGTCGGTGCTCCCACAATACTGCCAACACTGTCAGTGCTCCCCTCACACAGCCAGCACTGTCGGTGCTCCCGCAACACAGCCAGCACTGTCAGTGCTCCCACCAAACAGCCAGCACTGTCAGTGCTCCCCCACACAGCCAGCACTGTCAGTGCTCCCGACACACAGCCAGCACTGTCAGTGCTCCCCTACACAGCCAGCACTGTCAGTGCTCCCACCACACAGCCAGCACTGTCAGTGCTCCCACCACACAGCCAGCACTGTCAGTGCTCCCACCACACAGCCAGCACTGTCAGTGCTCACCTACACAGCCAGCACTGTCAGTGCTCCCCCACACAGCCGGCACTGTCAGTGCTCCCAACACACTGCCAGCACTGTCAGTGCTCCCCCCACACAGCCAGCACTGTCAGTGCTCCCACCACACAGCCAGCACTGTCAGTGCTCCCCACGCAGCCAGCACTGTGAGTGCTCCCACAACACAGCCAGCACTGTCAGTGCTCCCCCACACAGCCAGCACTGTCAGTGCTCCTACCACACAGCCAGCACTGTCAGTGCTCCCCACACAGCCAGCACTGTCAGTGCTCCCACCACACAGCCAGCACTGTCAGTGATCCCCCCACACAGCCAGCACTGTCAGTGCTCCCACCACACAGCCAGCACTGTCAGCGCTCCCCCACACATCCAGCACTGCCAGTGCTCCCACCACACAGCCAGCACTGTCAGTGCTCCCACCACACAGCCAGCACTGTCAGTGCTCCCCCACACAGCCAGCACTGTCAGTGCTCCCCCCACACAGCCCTCACTGTCAGTGCTCCCACCACACAGCCAGCACTGTCATTGCTCCCCCGCACAGCCAGCACTGTCAGTGCTCCCCACACAGCCAGCACTGTCAGTGCTCCCCAACACAGCCAGCATTGTCAGTGCTCCCCCACACAGCCAGCACTGTCAGTGCTCCCACCACACAGCCAGCACTGTCAGTGCTCCCCACAGCCAGCACTGTCAATGCTCCCACCACACAGCCAGCACTGTCAGCGCTCCCCCCACAAAGCCAGCACTGTCAGTGCTCCCACCACACAGCCAGCACTGTCAGTGCTCCCCCACACAGCCAGCTCTGTCAGTGCCCGCACCACACAGCCAGCACTGTCATTGCTCCCACCACACAGCCAGCACTGTCAGTGCTCCCCCCACACAGCCAGCACTGTCGGTGCTCCCACAACACAGCCAGCACTGTCAGTGCTCCCCCCACACAGCCAGCACTGTCAATGCTCCCACCACACAGCCAGCACTGTCAGTGCTCCCCCCACACAGCCAGCACTGACAGTGCTCCCACCACACAGCCAGCACTGTCAGTGCTCCCCCACACAGCCAGCACTGTCAGTGCTCCCACCACACAGCCAGCACTGTCAGTGCTCCCACCACACAGCCAGCACTGTCAGTGCTCCCCTACACAGCCAGCACTGTCAGTGCTCCCCCACACAGCCGGCACTGTCAGTGCTCCCAACACACAGCCAGCACTGTCAGTGCTCCCCCCACACAGCCAGCACTGTCAGTGCTCCCACCACACAGCCAGCACTGTCAGTGCTCCCCCACGCAGCCAGCACTGTGAGTGCTCCCACAACACAGCCAGCACTGTCAGTGCTCCCCCACACAGCCAGCACTGTCAGTGATCCCCCACACAGCCAGCACTGTCAGTGCTCCCACCACACAGCCAGCACTGTCAGTGCTCCTCCACACAGCCAGCACTGGCAGTGCTCCCCCCGCACAGCCAGCACTGTCAGCGCTCCCCCACACATCCAGCACTGCCAGTGCTCCCACCACACAGCCAGCACTGTCAGTGCTCCCACCACACAGCCAGCACTGTCAGTGCTCCCCCACACAGCCAGCACTGTCAGTGCTCCCCCCACACAGCCCTCGCTGTCAGTGCTCCCACCACACAGCCAGCACTGTCAGTGCTCCCACCACACAGCCAGCACTGTCAGTGCTCCCACCACACAGCCAGCACTGTCAGTGCACCCCCACACAGCCAGCACTGTCAGTGCTCCCACCACACAGCCAGCACTGTCAGTGCTCCCCCCACACAGCCAGCACTGCCAGTGCTCCCACGGCACAGCCAGCACTGTCAGTGCTCACCCCACACAGCCAGAACTGTCAGTGCTCCCACCACACAGACAGCACTGTCAGTGCTCCCACCACACAGCCAGCACTGTCAGTGCACCCCCACACAGCCAGCACTGTCAGTGCTCCCCCCACACAGCCCGCACTGTCAGTGCTCCCACCATACAGCCAGCACTGTCAGTGCTCACCCCACACAGCCAGAACTGTCAGTGCTCCCACCACACAGCCAGCACTGTCAGTGCTCCCACCACACAGCCAGCACTGTCAGTGCTCACCCACACAGCCAGCACTGTCAGTGCTCCCCCCACACAGCCCGCACTGTCAGTGCTCCCACCACACAGCCAGCACTGTCAGTGCTCCCCCACACAGCCAGCACTGTCAGTGCTCCCCCCACACAGCCCGCACTGTCAGTGCTCCCACCACACCACCAGCACGGTCAGTGCTCCCCCCACACAGTCAGCACTGTCAGTGCACCCCCACACAGCCAGCATTGTTAGTGCTCCCACCACACAGCCCGCACTGTCAGTGCTCCCACCACACAGCCAGCACTGACAGTGCTCTCCCACACAGCCAGCACTCTCAGTGCTCCCTCCACACAGCCAGCAATGTCAGTGCTCCCACCACACAGCCAGCACTGTCAGTGCTCCCCCCACACAACCAGCACAGTCAGTGCTCCCCCCATACAGCCAGCACTGTCAGTGCTCCCCACACTGCCAGCACTGTCAGTGCTCCCCCCACACAGCCAGCACTGTCAGTGCTCCCCCGCACAGCCAGCACTGTCAGTGCTCCCCACACAGCCAGCACTGTCAGAGCTCCCCAACACAGCCAGCACTGTCAGTGCTCCCCCACACAGCCAGCACTGTCAGTGCTCCCACCACACAGCCAGCACTGTCAGTGCTCCCCACAGCCAGCACTGTCAGTGCTCCCACCACACAGCCAGCACTGTCAGTGCTCCCCCCACACAGCCAGCACTGTCAGTGCTCCCACCACACAGCCAGAACTGTCAGTGCTCCCCCACACAGCCAGCACTGTCAGTGCTCCCCACAGCCAGCACTGTCAGTGCTCCCACCACACAGCCAGCACTGTCAGTGCTCCCCCCACACAGCCAGCACTGTCAGTGCCCCCACCACACAGCCAGCACTGTCAGTGCTCCCCACAGCCAGCACTGTCAGTGCTCCCACCACACAGCCAGCACTGTCAGTGCTCCCCCCACACAGCCAGCACTGTCGGTGCTCCCACAATACTGCCAACACTGTCAGTGCTCCCCTCACACAGCCAGCACTGTCGGTGCTCCCGCAACACAGCCAGCACTGTCAGTGCTCCCACCAAACAGCCAGCACTGTCAGTGCTCCCCCACACAGCCAGCACTGTCAGTGCTCCCGACACACAGCCAGCACTGTCAGTGCTCCCCTACACAGCCAGCACTGTCAGTGCTCCCACCACACAGCCAGCACTGTCAGTGCTCCCCCACACAGCCAGCACTGTCAGTGCTCCCCCACACAGCCAGCACTGTCAGTGCTCCCACCACACAGCCAGCACTGTCAGTGCTCCCACCACACAGCCAGCACTGGCAGTGCTCCCCCCACACAGACAGCACTGCCAGTGCTCCCACGGCACAGCCAGCACTGTCAGTGCTCACCGCACAAAACCAGCACTGTCAGTGCTCCCACCACACAGCCAGCACTGTCAGTGCTCCCACCACACAGCCAGCACTGTCAGTGCTCCCCCACACAGCCAGCACTGTCAGTGCTCCCCACACAGCCAGCACTGTCAGTGCTCCCCACACACAGACTGCACTTTCAGTGCCCCCACCACACAGCCAGCACTGTCAGTGCTCCCACCACACAGCCAGCACTGTCAGTGCCCCCACCACACAGCCAGCACTGTCAGTGCTCCCACCACACAGCCAGCACTGTCAATGCTCCCACCACACAGCCAGCACTGTCAGTGCTCCCACCACACAGCCAGCACTGTCAGTGCACCCCCACACAGCCAGCACTGTCAGTGCTCCCCCCACACAGCCCGCACTGTCAGTGCTCCCACTACACAGCCAGCACTGTCAGTGCACCCCCACACAGCCAGCACTGTCAGTGCTCCCCCCACACAGCCCGCACTGTCAGTGCTCCCACCACACAGCCAGCCCAGCAGTGCTCCCCCCACACAGCCAGCAATGTCAGTGCTCCCACCACACGGCCAGCACTGTCAGTGATCCCCCACACAGCCAGCACTGTCAGACCTCCACTACACAGACTGCACTGTCAGTGCTCCCCCCACACAGCCAGCACTGTCAGTGCTCCCACAGACACAGCCAGCACTGTCAGTGCTCCCCCACACAGCCAGCACTATCAGTGCTCCCACCCACACAGCCAGCACTGTCAGTGCTCCCAAAACACAGCCAGCACTGTCAGTGCTCCCTACACAGCCAGCACTGTCAGTGCCCCCACCACACAGCCAGCAATGTCAGTGCTCCCACCACACAGCCAGCACTGTCAGTGCTCCCACCACACAGCCAGCACTGTCAGTGCTCCAACCACCCAGCCAGCACTGTCAGTGCTCCCCCACACAGCCAGCACTGCCAGTGCTCCCACCACACAGCCAGCACTGTCAGTGCTCCCCCACACAGCCAGCACTGTCAGTGCTCCCACCACACAGCCAGCACTGTCAGTGCTCCCACCACACAGCCAGCACTGTCAGTGCACCACCACACAGCCAACACTGTCAGTGCTCCCCCCACACAGCCCGCACTGTCAGTGCTCCCACCACACAGCCTGCACTGTCAGTGCTCCCACCACACAGCCAGCACTGTCAGTGCTCCCACCACACAGCCAGCACTGTCAGTGATCCCACCACACAGCCAGCACTGTTAATGCACCCCCACACAGCCAGCACTGTCAGTGCTCCCCCCACACAGCCCGCACTGTCAATGCTCCCACCACACAGCCAGCACTGTCAGTGCTCCCCCCACACAGCCAGCAATGTCAGTGCTCCCCCACACAGCCAGCACTCTCAGTGCTCCCCCCACACAGCCAGCAATGTCAGTGCTCCCACCACACAGCCAGCACTGTCAGTGCTCCCCCCACACAACCAGCACAGTCAGTGCTCCCCCCACACAGCCAGCACTGTCAGTGCTCCCCCACACAGCCAGCACTGTCAGTGCTCCCCCCACACAGCCCGCACTGTCAGTGCTCCCACCACACAGCCAGCACTGTCAGTGCTCCCCCACACAGCCAGCACTGTCAGTGCTCCCACCACACAACCAGCACTCTCAGTGCTCCCACCACACAGCCAGCACTGTCAGTGCTCCCACCACACAGCCAGAACTGTGAGTGCCCCCCCCCCACACAGCAAGCACTGTCAGTGCTCCCCCCACACAGTCAGCACTGTCAGTGCACCCCCACACAGCCAGATTTGTCAGTGCTCCCACCACACAGCCCGCACTGTCAGTGCTCCCACCACACAGCCAGCACTGACAGTGCTCCCACCACACAGCCAGCACTGTCAGTGCTCCCCCACACAGCCAGATTTGTCAGTGCTCCCACCACACAGCCAGCACTGTCAGTGCTCCCCCACACAGCCAGCACTCTCAGTGCTCCCCCCACACAGCCAGTAATGTCAGTGCTCCCACCACACAGCCAGAACTGTCAGTGCTCCCCCCACGCAACCAGCACAGTCAGTGCTCCCCCCATTCAGCCAGCACTGTCAGTGCTCCCCACACTGCCAGCACTGTCAGTGCTCCCCCAAACAGCCAGCACTGTCAGTGCTCCCACCACACAGCCAGCACTGTCAGTGCTCCCCACAGCCAGCACTGTCAATGCTCCCACCACACAGCCAGCACTGTCAGCGCTCCCCCCACACAGCCAGCACTGTCAGTGCTCCCACCACACTGCCAGCACTGTCAGTGCTCCCCCACACAGCCAGCTCTGTCAGTGCCCGCACCACACAGCCAGCACTGTCAGTGCTCCCACCACACAGCCAGCACTGTCAGTGCTCCCCCCACACAGCCAGCACTGTCGGTGCTCCCACAACACAGCCAGCACTGTCAGTGCTCCCCCCACACAGCCAGCACTGTCAATGCTCCCACCACACAGCCAGCACTGTCAGTGCTCCCCCCACACAGCCAGCACTGACAGTGCTCCCACCACACAGCCAGCACTGTCAGTGCTCCCCCACACAGCCAGCACTGTCAGTGCTCCCACCACACAGCCAGCACTGTCAGTGCTCCCACCACACAGCCAGCACTGTCAGTGCTCCCCTACACAGCCAGCACTGTCAGTGCTCCCCCACACTGCCGGCACTGTCAGTGCTCCCAACACACTGCCAGCACTGTCAGTGCTCCCCCCACACAGCCAGCACTGTCAGTGCTCCCACCACACAGCCAGCACTGTCAGTGCTCCCCACGCAGCCAGCACTGTGAGTGCTCCCACAACACAGCCAGCACTGTCAGTGCTCCCCCACACAGCCAGCACTGTCAGTGCTCCTACCACACAGCCAGCACTGTCAGTGCTCCCACCACACAGCCAGCACTGTCAGTGAACCCCCCACACAGCCAGCACTGTCAGTGCTCCCACCACACAGCCAGCACTGTCAGCGCTCCCCCACACATCCAGCACTGCCAGTGCTCCCACCACACAGCCAGCACTGTCAGTGCTCCCACCACACAGCCAGCACTGTCAGTGCTCCCCCACACAGCCAGCACTGTCAGTGCTCCCCCCACACAGCCCTCACTGTCAGTGCTCCCACCACACAGCCAGCACTGTCATTGCTCCCCCGCACAGCCAGCACTGTCAGTGCTCCCCACACAGCCAGCACTGTCAGTGCTCCCCAACACAGCCAGCATTGTCAGTGCTCCCCCACACAGCCAGCACTGTCAGTGCTCCCACCACACAGCCAGCACTGTCAGTGCTCCCCACAGCCAGCACTGTCAATGCTCCCACCACACAGCCAGCACTGTCAGCGCTCCCCCCACAAAGCCAGCACTGTCAGTGCTCCCCCACACAGCCAGCTCTGTCAGTGCCCGCACCACACAGCCAGCACTGTCATTGCTCCCACCACACAGCCAGCACTGTCAGTGCTCCCCCCACACAGCCAGCACTGTCGGTGCTCCCACAACACAGCCAGCACTGTCAGTGCTCCCCCCACACAGCCAGCACTGTCAATGCTCCCACCACACAGCCAGCACTGTCAGTGCTCCCCCCACACAGCCAGCACTGACAGTGCTCCCACCACACAGCCAGCACTGTCAGTGCTCCCCCACACAGCCAGCACTGTCAGTGCTCCCACCACACAGCCAGCACTGTCAGTGCTCCCACCACACAGCCAGCACTGTCAGTGCTCCCCTACACAGCCAGCACTGTCAGTGCTCCCCCACACAGCCGGCACTGTCAGTGCTCCCAACACACAGCCAGCACTGTCAGTGCTCCCCCACACAGCCAGCACTGTCAGTGCTCCCACCACACAGCCAGCACTGTCAGTGCTCCCCCACGCAGCCAGCACTGTGAGAGCTCCCACAACACAGCCAGCACTGTCAGTGCTCCCCCACACAGCCAGCACTGTCAGTGATCCCCCCACACAGCCAGCACTGTCAGTGCTCCCACCACACAGCCAGCACTGTCAGTGCTCCTCCACACAGCCAGCACTGGCAGTGCTCCCCCGCACAGCCAGCACTGTCAGCGCTCCCCCACACATCCAGCACTGCCAGTGCTCCCACCACACAGCCGGCACTGTCAGTGCTCCCACCACACAGCCAGCACTGTCAGTGCTCCCCCACACAGCCAGCACTGTCAGTGCTCCCCCCACACAGCCCTCACTGTCAGTGCTCCCACCACACAGCCAGCACTGTCAGTGCTCCCACCACACAGCCAGCACTGTCAGTGCTCCCACCACACAGCCAGCACTGTCAGTGCACCCCCACACAGCCAGCACTGTCAGTGCTCCCACCACACAGCCAGCACTGTCAGTGCTCCCCCCACACAGCCAGCACTGCCAGTGCTCCCACGGCACAGCCAGCACTGTCAGTGCTCACCCCACACAGCCAGAACTGTCAGTGCTCCCACCACACAGCCAGCACTGTCAGTGCTCCCACCACACAGCCAGCACTGTCAGTGCACCCCCACACAGCCAGCACTGTCAGTGCTCCCCCCACACAGCCCGCACTGTCAGTGCTCCCACCATACAGCCAGCACTGTCAGTGCACCCCCACACAGCCAGCACTGTCAGTGCTCCCCCCACACAGCCCGCACTGTCAGTGCTCCCACCACACAGCCAGTACTGTCAGTGCTCCCCCCACACAGCCAGCAATGTCAGTGCTCCCACCACACGGCCAGCACTGTCAGTGATCCCCCACACAGCCAGCGCTGTCAGAGCTCCCCCACACAGCCAGCACTGTCAGTGCTCCCCAACAGAGCCAGCACTATCAGTGCTCCCACCACACACCCAGCACTGTCAGTGCTCCCAACACACAGCCAGCACTGTCAGTGCTCCCTTACACAGCCAGCACTGCCAGTGCTCCCACGGCACAGCCAGCACTGTCAGTGCTCACCCCACACAGCCAGCACCGTCAGTGCTCCCACCACACAGCCAGCACTGTCAGTGCTCCCATCACACAGCCAGCACTGTCAGTGCTCCCACCACACAGCCAGCACTGTCAGTGCTCCCCCACATAGCCAGCACTATCAGTGCTCCCACCCACACAGCCAGCACTGTCAGTGCTCCCAACACACAGCCAGCACTGTCAGTGCTCCCCCCACACAGCCAGCACTGCCAGTGCTCCCACGGCACAGCCAGCACTGTCAGTGCTCACCCCACACAGCCAGCACTGTCAGTGCTCCCACCACACAGCCAGCACTGTCAGTGCTCCCACCACACAGCCAGCACTGTCAGTGCTCCCCCACACAGCCAGCACTGTCAGTGCTCCCCCACAAAGCCCTCACTGTCACTGCTCCCACCACACAGCCAGCACTGTCAGTGCCCCCACCACACAGCCAGCACTGTCAGTGCTCCCACCACACAGCCAGCACTGTCAGTGCTCCCACCACACAGCCAGCACTGTCAGTGCTCCCACCACACAGCCAGCACTGTCAGTGCTCCCACCACACAGCCAGCACTGTCAGTGCTCCCCCCACACAGCCCGCACTGTCAGTGCTCCCACCACACAGCCAGCACTATCAGTGCACCCCCACACAGCCAGCACTGTCAGTGCTCCCCCCACACAGCCCGCACTGTCAGTGCTCCCACCACACAGCCAGCACTGTCAGTGCTCCCCCCACACAGCCAGCAATGTCAGTGCTCCTACCACACGGCCAGCACTGTCAGTGATCCCCCACACAGCCAGCACTGTCAGAGCTCCCCTACACAGACTGCACTGTCAGTGCTCCCCCCACACAGCCAGCACTGTCAGTGCTCCCACCCAAACAGCCAGCACTGTCAGTGCTCCCCCACACAGCCAGCACTATCAGTGCTCCCACCCACACAGCCAGCACTGTCAGTGCTCCCAACACACAGCCAGCACTGTCAGTGCTCCCCTACACAGCCAGCACTGTCAGTGCTCCCACCACACAGCCAGCAATGTCAGTGCTCCCACCACACAGCCAGCACTGTCAGTGCTCCCACCACACAGCCAGCACTGTCAGTGCTCCAACCACACAGCCAGCACTGTCAGTGCTCCCCACACACAGCCAGCACTGCCAGTGCTCCCACCACACAGCCAGCACTGTCAGTGCTCCCCCCACACAGCCAGCACTGTCAGTGCTCCCACCACACAGCCAGCACTGTCAGTGCTCCCACCACACAGCCAGCACTGTCAGTGCACCACCACACAGCCAGCACTGTCAGTGCTACCCCCACACAGCCCGCACTGTCAGTGCTCCCACCACACAGCCAGCACTGTCAGTGCTCCCACCACACAGCCAGCACTGTCAATGCTCCCACCGCACAGCCAGCACTGTCAGTGCTCCCACCACACAGCCAGCACTGTCAGTGCTCCCACCACACAGCCAGCACTGTCAGTGCACCCCCACACAGCCAGCACTGTCAGTGCTCCCCCCACACAGCCCGCACTGTCAGTGCTCCCACCACACAGCCAGCACTGTCAGTGCACCCCCACACAGCCAGCAATGTCAGTGCTCCCCCACACAGCCAGCATTCTCAGTGCTCCCCCCACACAGCCAGCAATGTCAGTGCTCCCACCACACAGCCAGCACTGTCAGTGCTCCCCCCACACAACCAGCACAGTCAGTGCTCCCCCACACAGCCAGCACTGTCAGTGCTCCCCCCACACAGCCCGCACTGTCAGTGCTCCCACCACACAGCCAGCACTGTCAGTGCTCCCCCCACACAGCCAGCACTGTCAGTGCTCCCACCACACAACCAGCACTGTCAGTGCTCCCACCACACAGCCAGCACTGTCAGTGCTCCCACCACACAGCCAGAACTGTGAGTGCCCCCCCCCACACAGCAAGCACTGTCAGTGCTCCCCCCATACAGTCAGCACTGTCAGTGCACCCCCACACAGCCAGCATTGTCAGTGCTCCCACCACACAGCCTGCACTTTCAGTGCTCCCACCACACAGCCAGCACTGTCAGTGCTCCCCACACAGCCAGCACTCTCAGTGCTCCCCCCACACAACCAGCACAGTCAGTGCTCCCCCCATACAGCCAGCACTGTCAGTGGTCCCCACACTGCCAGCACTGTCAGTGCTCCCCCCACACAGCCAGCACTGTCAGTGCTCCCCCGCACAGCCAGCACTGTCAGTGCTCCCCACACAGCCAGCACTGTCAGTGCTCCCCCACACAGCCAGCACTGTCAGTGCTCCCCCACACAGCCAGCACTGTCAGTGCTCCCACCACACAGCCAGCACTGTCAGTGCTCCCCACAGTCAGCACTGTCAGTGCTCCCACCACACAGCCAGCACTGTCAGTGCTCCCCCCACACAGCCAGCACTGTCAGTGCTCCCACCACACAGCCAGCACTGTCAGTGCTCCCCCACACATCCAGCACTGTCAGTGCTCCCACCACACAGCCAGCACTGTCAGTGCTCCCCAACACAGCCAGCACTGTCAGTGCTCCCACCACACAGCCAGCACTGTCAGTGCTCCCCCCACACAGCCAGCACTGTCGGTGCTCCCACAACACAGCCAGCACTGTCAGTGCTCCCACCAAACAGCCAGCACTGTCTGTGCTCCCCCACACAGCCAGCACTGTCAGTGCTCCCCCCACACAGACAGCACTGTCAGTGCTCCCACAACACAGCCAGCACTGTCAATGCTCCCACCACACAGCCAGCAATGTCAGTGCTCCCCCCACACAGCCAGCACTGTCAGTGCTCCCCCACACAGCCAGCACTGGCAGTGCTCCCCCCGCACAGCCAGCACTGTCAGCGCTCCCCCACAGAGCCAGCACTGCCAGTGCTCCCACCACACAGCCAGCACTGTCAGTGCTCCCACCACACAGCCAGCACTGGCAGTGCTCCCCCCACACAGCCAGCACTGTCAGTGCTCCCCCACACAGCCAGCACTGTCAGTGCTCCCCCCACACAGCCCTCACTGTCAGTGCTCCCCCCACACAGCCCGCACTGTCAGTGCTCCCACCACACAGCCAGCACTGTCAGTGCTCCCCCCACACAGCCAGCAATGTCAGTGCTCCTACCACACGGCCAGCACTGTCAGTGATCCCCCACACAGCCAGCACTGTCAGAGCTCCCCTACACAGACTGCACTGTCAGTGCTCCCCCCACACAGCCAGCACTGTCAGTGCTCCCACCCAAACAGCCAGCACTGTCAGTGCTCCCCCACACAGCCAGCACTATCAGTGCTCCCACCCACACAGCCAGCACTGTCAGTGCTCCCAACACACAGCCAGCACTGTCAGTGCTCCCCTACACAGCCAGCACTGTCAGTGCTCCCACCACACAGCCAGCAATGTCAGTGCTCCCACCACACAGCCAGCACTGTCAGTGCTCCCACCACACAGCCAGCACTGTCAGTGCTCCAACCACACAGCCAACACTGTCAGTGCTCCCCACACACAGCCAGCACTGCCAGTGCTCCCACCACACAGCCAGCACTGTCAGTGCTCCCCCCACACAGCCAGCACTGTCAGTGCTCCCACCACACAGCCAGCACTGTCAGTGCTCCCACCACACAGCCAGCACTGTCAGTGCACCACCACACAGCCAGCACTGTCAGTGCTACCCCCACACAGCCCGCACTGTCAGTGCTCCCACCACACAGCCAGCACTGTCAGTGCTCCCACCACACAGCCAGCACTGTCAATGCTCCCACCGCACAGCCAGCACTGTCAGTGCTCCCACCACACAGCCAGCACTGTCAGTGCTCCCACCACACAGCCAGCACTGTCAGTGCACCCCCACACAGCCAGCACTGTCAGTGCTCCCCCCACACAGCCCGCACTGTCAGTGCTCCCACCACACAGCCAGCACTGTCAGTGCACCCCCACACAGCCAGCAATGTCAGTGCTCCCCCACACAGCCAGCATTCTCAGTGCTCCCCCCACACAGCCAGCAATGTCAGTGCTCCCACCACACAGCCAGCACTGTCAGTGCTCCCCCCACACAACCAGCACAGTCAGTGCTCCCCCACACAGCCAGCACTGTCAGTGCTCCCCCCACACAGCCCGCACTGTCAGTGCTCCCACCACACAGCCAGCACTGTCAGTGCTCCCCCCACACAGCCAGCACTGTCAGTGCTCCCACCACACAACCAGCACTGTCAGTGCTCCCACCACACAGCCAGCACTGTCAGTGCTCCCACCACACAGCCAGAACTGTGAGTGCCCCCCCCCCCACACAGCAAGCACTGTCAGTGCTCCCCCCATACAGTCAGCACTGTCAGTGCACCCCCACACAGCCAGCATTGTCAGTGCTCCCACCACACAGCCTGCACTTTCAGTGCTCCCACCACACAGCCAGCACTGTCAGTGCTCCCCACACAGCCAGCACTCTCAGTGCTCCCCCCACACAACCAGCACAGTCAGTGCTCCCCCCATACAGCCAGCACTGTCAGTGGTCCCCACACTGCCAGCACTGTCAGTGCTCCCCCCACACAGCCAGCACTGTCAGTGCTCCCCCGCACAGCCAGCACTGTCAGTGCTCCCCACACAGCCAGCACTGTCAGTGCTCCCCCACACAGCCAGCACTGTCAGTGCTCCCCCACACAGCCAGCACTGTCAGTGCTCCCACCACACAGCCAGCACTGTCAGTGCTCCCCACAGTCAGCACTGTCAGTGCTCCCACCACACAGCCAGCACTGTCAGTGCTCCCCCCACACAGCCAGCACTGTCAGTGCTCCTACCACACAGCCAGCACTGTCAGTGCTCCCCCACACATCCAGCACTGTCAGTGCTCCCACCACACAGCCAGCACTGTCAGTGCTCCCCAACACAGCCAGCACTGTCAGTGCTCCCACCACACAGCCAGCACTGTCAGTGCTCCCCCCACACAGCCAGCACTGTCGGTGCTCCCACAACACAGCCAGCACTGTCAGTGCTCCCACCAAACAGCCAGCACTGTCTGTGCTCCCCCACACAGCCAGCACTGTCAGTGCTCCCCCCACACAGACAGCACTGTCAGTGCTCCCACAACACAGCCAGCACTGTCAATGCTCCCACCACACAGCCAGCAATGTCAGTGCTCCCCCACACAGCCAGCACTGTCAGTGCTCCCCCACACAGCCAGCACTGGCAGTGCTCCCCCCGCACAGCCAGCACTGTCAGCGCTCCCCCACAGAGCCAGCACTGCCAGTGCTCCCACCACACAGCCAGCACTGTCAGTGCTCCCACCACACAGCCAGCACTGGCAGTGCTCCCCCCACACAGCCAGCACTGTCAGTGCTCCCCCACACAGCCAGCACTGTCAGTGCTCCCCCCACACAGCCCTCACTGTCAGTGCTCCCACCACACAGCCAGCACTGTCAGTGCTCCCACCACACAGCCAGCACTGTCAGTGCTCCCACCACACAGCCAGCACTGTCAGTGCACCCCCACACAGCCAGCACTGTCAGTGCTCCCCCACACAGCCCGCAATGTCAGTGCTCCCACCACACAGCCAGCACTGTCAGTGCACCCCCACACAGCCAGCACTGTCAGTGCTCCCCCCACACAGCCCGCACTGTCAGTGCTCCCACCACACAGCCAGCACTGTCAGTGCTCGCCCCACACAGCCAGCAATGTCAGTGCTCCCACCACACAGCCAGCACTGTCAGTGATCCCCCACACAGCCAGCACTGTCAGAGCTCCCCTACACAGACTGCACTGTCAGTGCTCCCCCACACAGCCAGCACTGTCAGTGCTCCCACCCACACAGCCAGCACTGTCAGTGCTCCCCCACACAGCCAGCACTATCAGTGCTCCCACCCACACAGCCAGCACTGTCAGTGCTCCCAACACACAGCCAGCACTGTCAGTGCTCCCCTACACAGCCAGCACATTCAGTGCTCCCACCACGCAGCCAGCAATGCCAGTGCTCCCACCACACAGCCAGCACTGTCAGTGCTCCCACCACACAGCCAGCACTGTCAGTGCTCCAACCACACAGCCAGCACTGTCAGTGCTCCCCCCACAGAGCCAGTGCTCCCACCACACAGCCAGCACTGTCAGTGCTCCCCCCACTCAGCCAGCACTGTCAGTGCTCCCACCACACAGCCAGCACTGTCAATGCTCCCACCACACAGCCAGCACTGTCAGTGCACCACCACACAGCCAGCACTGTCAGTGCTCCCCCCACACAGCCCGCACTGTCAGTGCTCCCACCACACAGCCCGCACTGTCAGTGCTCCCACCACACAGCCAGCACTGTCAGTGCTCCCCCCACACAGCCAGCAATGTCAGTGCTCCCCCACACAGCCAGCACTCTCAGTGCTCCCCCCACACAGCCAGCAATGTCAGTGCTCCCACCACACAGCCAGCACTGTCAGTACTCCCCCCACACAACCAGCACAGTCAGTGCTCCCCCCACACAGCCAGCACTGTCAGTGCTCCCACCACACACCAGCACTGTCAGTGCTCCCCACAGCCAGCACTGTCAGTGCTCCAACCACACAGCCAGCACTGTCAGTGCTCCCCCCACAGAGCCAGTGCTCCCACCACACAGCCAGCACTGTCACTGCTCCAACCACACAGCCAGCACTGTCAGTGCTCCCCCCACAGAGCCAGTGCTCCCACCACACAGCCAGCACTGTCAGTGCTCCCCCCACACAGCCAGCACTGTCAGTGCTCCCACCACACAGCCAGCACTGTGAGTGCCCCCCCACACAGCAAGCACTGTCAGTGCTCCCCCCACACAGTCAGCACTGTCAGTGCACCCCCACACAGCCAGCACTGTCAGTGCTCCCACCACACAGCCCGCACTGTCAGTGCTCCCACCACACAGCCAGCACTGTCAGTGCTCCCCCACACAGCCAGCATTCTCAGTGCTCCCCCAACACAGCCAGCAATGTCAGTGCTCCCACCACACAGCCAGCACTGTCAGTGCTCCCCCACACACAACCAGCACAGTCAGTGCTCCCCCCATACAGCCAGCACTGTCAGTGCTCCCCACACTGCCAGCACTGTCAGTGCTCCCCCACACAGCCAGCAAAGTCAGTGCTCCCCCGCACAGCCAGCACTGTCAGTGCTCCCCACACAGCCAGCACTGTCAGTGCTCCCCCACACAGCCAGCACTGTCAGTGCTCCCCCACACAGCCAGCACTGTCAGTGCTCCCACCACACAGCCAGCACTCTCAGTGCTCCCCACAGCCAGCACTGTCAGTGCTCCCACCACACAGCCAGCACTGTCAGTGCTCCCCCCACACAGCCAGCACTGTCAGTGCTCCCACCACACAGCCAGCACTGTCAGTGCTCCCCCACACAGCCAGCACTGTCAGTGCTCCCACCACACACCAGCACTGTCAGTGCTCCCCACAGCCAGCACTGTCAGTGCTCCCACCACACAGCCAGCACTGTCAGTGCTCCCCCCACACAGCCAGCACTGTCGGTGCTCCCACAACACAGCCAGCACTGTCAGTGCTCCCCCCACACAGCCAGCACTGTCGGTGCTCCCCCAACACAGCCAGCACTGTCAGTGCTCCCACCAAACAGCCAGCACTGTCAGTGCTCCCCCACACAGCCAGCACTGTCAGTGCTCCCCCCACACAGCCAGCACTGTCAGTGCTCCCACAACACAGCCAGCACTGTCAACGCTCCCACCACACAGCCAGCACTGTCAGTGCTCCCACCACACAGCCAGCACTGTCAGTGCTCCCACCACACAGCCAGCACTGTCAGTGCTCCCGCACACAGCCAGCACTGTCAGTGCTCCCACCACACAGCCAGCACTGTCAGTGCTCCCCACAGCCAGCACTGTCAGTGCTCCCCCCACACAGCCAGCACTGTCAGTGCTCCCACCACACAGCCAGAACTGTGAGTGCCCCCCCCCCCCCACACAGCAAGCACTGTCAGTGCTCCCCCCATACAGTCAGCACTGTCAGTGCACCCGCACACAGCCAGCATTGTCAGTGCTCCCACCACACAGCCGGCACTGTCAGTGCTCCCCCACACAGCCAGCACTCTCAGTGCTCCCCCCACACAACCAGCACACTCAGTGCTCCCCCCATACAGCCAGCACTGTCAGTGCTCCCACCACACAGCCAGCACTGTCAGTGCTCCCCCACACAGCCAGCACTCTCAGTGCTCCCCCCACACAACCAGCACAGTCAGTGCTCCCCCCATACAGCCAGCACTGTCAGTGCTCCCCACACTGCCAGCACTGTCAGTGCTCCCCCCACACAGCCAGCACTGTCAGTGCTCCCCCGCACAGCCAGCACTGTCAGTGCTCCCCACACAGCCAGCACTGTCAGTGCTCCCCCACACAGCCAGCACTGTCAGTGCTCCCCCACACAGCCAGCACTGTCAGTGCTCCCACCACACAGCCAGCACTGTCAGTGCTCCCCACAGCCAGCACTGTCAGTGCTCCCACCACACAGCCAGCACTGTCAGTGCTCCCCCACACAGCCAGCACTGTCAGTGCTCCCACCACACAGCCAGCACTGTCAGTGCTCCCCCACACATCCAGCACTGTCAGTGCTCCCACCACACAGCCAGCACTGTCAGTGCTCCCCACAGCCAGCACTGTCGTTGCTCCCACCACACAGCCAGCACTGCCAGTGCTCCCACCACACAGCCAGCACTGTCAGTGCTCCCACCACACAGCCAGCACTGTCAGTGCTCCCCCACACAGCCAGCACGGTCAGTGCTCCCCCACACAGCCCTCACTGTCAGTGCTCCCACCACACAGCCAGCACTGTCAGGGCTCCCACCACACAGCCAGCACTGTCAGTGCTCCCCCACACAGCCAGCACTGTCAGTGCTCCCACCACACAGCCCGCACTGTCAGTGCTCCCACCACACAGCCAGCACTGTCAGTGCTCCCCCACACAGCCCGCACTGTCAGTGCTCCCCACCACACAGACAGCACTGTCAGTGCTCCCCACCACACAGCCAGCACTGTCAGTGCTCCCACCACACAGCCAGCACTGTCAGTGCTCCCCCACACAGCCCGCACTGTCAGTGCTCCCCACCACACAGACAGCACTGTCAGTGCTCCCCCACACAGCCAGCACTGTCAGTGCTCCCACCACTCAGCCAGCACTGGCAGTGCTCCCCCCGCACATCCAGCACTGTCAGCGCTCCCCCACACAGCCAGCACTGCCAGTGCTCCCACCACACAGCCAGCACTGTCAGTGCTCCCACCACACAGCCAGCACTGTCAGTGCTCCCCCATACAGCCAGCACTGTCAGTGCTCCCCCCACACAGCCCTCACTGTCAGTGCTCCCACCACACAGCCAGCACTGTCAGTGCTCCCACCACACAGCCAGCACTGTCAGTGCTCCCACCACACAGCCAGCACTGTCAGTGCACCGCCACACAGCCAGCACTGTCAGTGCTCCCCCCACACAGCCCGCACTGTCAGTGCTCCCACCACACAGCCAGCACTGTCAGTGCACCCCCACACAGCCAGCACTGTCAGTGCTCCCCCCACACAGCCCGCACTGTCAGTGCTCCCACCACACAGCCAGCACTGTCAGTGCTCCCACCACACAGCCCGCACTGTCAGTGCTCCCACCACACAGCCAGCACTGTCAGTGCACCCCCACACAGCCAGCACTGTCAGTGCTCCCCCACACAGCCCGCACTGTCAGTGCTCCCACCACACAGCCAGCACTGTCAGTGCTCGCCCCACACAGCCAGCAATGTCAGTGCTCCCACCACACAGCCAGCACTGTCAGTGATCCCCCACACAGCCAGCACTGTCAGAGCTCCCCTACACAGACTGCACTGTCAGTGCTCCCCCACACAGCCAGCACTGTCAGTGCTCCCACCCACACAGCCAGCACTGTCAGTGCTCCCCCACACAGCCAGCACTATCAGTGCTCCCACCCACACAGCCAGCACTGTCAGTGCTCCCAACA
Source organism: Scyliorhinus torazame (assembly GCF_047496885.1). Lineage (NCBI taxonomy): Eukaryota > Metazoa > Chordata > Chondrichthyes > Carcharhiniformes > Scyliorhinidae > Scyliorhinus > Scyliorhinus torazame. Next base: position 57,207 of record NW_027308924.1, read on the forward strand.
CACAGCCAGCACTGTCAGTGCTCCCCTACACAGCCAGCACTGTCAGTGCTCCCACCACGCAGCCAGCAATGTCAGTGCTCCCACCACACAGCCAGCACTGTCAGTGCTCCCACCACACAGCCAGCACTGTCAGTGCTCCCCCCACACAGCCCGCACTGTCAGTGCTCCCACCACACAGCCCGCACTGTCAGTGCTCCCACCACACAGCCAGCACTGTCAGTGCTCCCCCCACACAGCCAGCAATGTCAGTGCTCCCCCACACAGCCAGCACTCTCAGTGCTCCCCCCACACAGCCAGCAATGTTAGTGCTCCCACCACAAAGCCAGCACTGTCAGTACTCCCCCCACACAACCAGCACAGTCAGTGCTCCCCCCACACAGCCAGCACTGTCAGTGCTCCCCACACAGCCAGCACTGTCAGTGCTCCCCATACACAGCCCGCACTGTCAGTGCTCCCATCACACAGCCAGCACTGTCAGTGCTCCCCTCACACAGCCAGCACTGTCAGTGCTCCCACCACACAGCCAGCACTGTCAGTGCTCCCACCACACAGCCAGCACTGTCAGTGCTCCCACCACACAGCCAGCACTGTGAGTGCCCCCCCCACACAGCAAGCACTGTCAGTGCTCCCCCCACACAGTCAGCACTGTCAGTGCACCCCCACACAGCCAGCACTGTCAGTGCTCCCACCACACAGCCCGCACTGTCAGTGCTCCCACCACACAGCCAGCACTGTCAGTGCTCCCCCACACAGCCAGCACTCTCAGTGCACCCCCCACACAGCCAGCAATGTCAGTGCTCCCACCACACAGCCAGCACTGTCAGTGCTCCCCCCCACACAACCAGCACAGTCAGTGCTCCCCCCATACAGCCAGCATTGTCAGTGCTCCCCACACTGCCAGCACTGTCAGTGCTCCCCCACACAGCCAGCAAAGTCAGTGCTCCCCCGCACAGCCAGCACTGTCAGTGCTCCCCACACAGCCAGCACTGTCAGTGCTCCCCCACACAGCCAGCACTGTCAGTGCTCCCCCACACAGCCAGCACTGTCAGTGATCCGCACAGCCAGCACTGTCAGTGCTCCCACCACACAGCCAGCACTGTCAGTGCTCCCCCCACACAGCCAGCACTGTCAGTGCTCCCACCACACAGCCAGCACTGTCAGTGCTCCCCCACACAGCCAGCACTGTCAGTGCTCCCACCACACAGCCAGCACTGTCAGTGCTCCCCACAGCCAGCACTGTCAGTGCTCCCACCACACAGCCAGCACTATCAGTGCTCCCCCCACACAGCCAGCACTGTCGGTGCTCCCACAACACAGCCAGCACTGTCAGTGCTCCCCCCACACAGCCAGCACTGTCGGTGCTCCCCCAACACAGCCAGCACTGTCAGTGCTCCCACCAAACAGCCAGCACTGTCAGTGCTCCCCCACACAGCCAGCACTGTCAGTGCTCCCCCCACACAGCCAGCACTGTCAGTGCTCCCACAACACAGCCAGCACTGTCAATGCTCCCACCACACAGCCAGCACTGTCAGTGCTCCCCCCACACAGCCAGCACTGTCAGTGCTCCCACCACACAGCCAGCACTGTCAGTGCTCCCGCCCACAGCCAGCACTGTCAGTGCTCCCACCACACAGCCAGCACTGTCAGTGCTCCCCACAGCCAGCACTGTCAGTGCTCCCCCCACACAGCCAGCACTGTCAGTGCTTCCACCACACAGCCAGCACTGTCAGTGCTCCCCCCACACAGCCAGCACTGTCGGTGTTCCCACAACACAGCCAGCACTGTCAGTGCTCCCCCAACACAGCCAGCAGTGTCGGTGCTCCCACAACACAGCCAGCACTGTCAGTGCTCCCACCACACAGCCAGCACTGTCAGTGCTCCCCCACACAGCCAGCACTGTCAGTGCTCCCCCCACACAGCCAGCACTGTCAGTGCTCCCACAACACAGCCAGCACTGTCAGTGCTCCCACCACACAGCCAGCACTGTCAGTGCTCCCCCACACAGCCAGCACTGTCAGTGCTCCCCCACACAGCCAGCACTGTCAGTGCTCCCCCCACACAGCCAGCACTGTCAGTGCTCCCACAACACAGCCAGCACTGTCAGTGCTCCCACCACACAGCCAGCACTGTCAGTGCTCCCCCACACAGCCAGCACTGTCAGTGCTCCCCCACACAGCCAGCACTGTCAGTGCTCCCCCACACAGCCAGCACTCAGTGCTCCCCCACACAGCCAGCACTGTCAGTGCTCCCCACACACAGCCAGCACTGTCAGTGCTCCCCCCACACAGCCAGCACTGTCAGTGCTCCCCACACACAGCCAGCACTGTCAGTGCTCCCTCCACACAGCCAGCACGGTAAGTGCTCCCACCACACAGCCAGCACTGTCAGTGCTCCCACCACACAGCCAGCACTGTCAGTGCTCCCCTACACAGCCGGCACTGTCAGTGCTCCCCCACGCAGCCGGCACTGTCAGTGCTCCCAACACACAGCCAGCACTGTCAGTGCTCCCCCCACACAGCCAGCACTGTCAGTGCTCCCACCACACAGCCAGCACTGTCAGTGCTCCCCCACGCAGCCAGCACTGTCAGTGCTCCCACAACACAGCCAGCACTGTCAGTGCTCCCACCACACAGCCAGCACTGTCAGTGCTCCCCCCACACAGCCAGCACTGTCAGTGCTCCCCACACAGCCAGCACTGTCAGTGCTCCCACCACACAGCCAGCACTGTCAGTGCTCCCCACACAGCCAGCACTGTCAGTGCTCCCCCACACAGCCAGCACTGGCAGTGCTCCCCCCGCACAGCCAGCACTGTCAGCGCTCCCCCACACAGCCATCACTGTCAGTGCTCCCCCCACACAGCCAGCCCTGCCAGTGCTCCCCCCACACAGCCAGCACTGTCAGTGCTCCCCCACACAGCCAGCACTGTCAGTGCTCCCACCACACAGCCAGCACTGTCAGTGCTCCCCCCCCCACAGCCAGCACTGTCAGTGATCCCCCACACAGCCAGCACTGTCAGTGCACCCCCCACACAGCCAGCACTGTCAGTGCTCCCACCACACAGCCAGCACTGTCAGCGCTCCCACACACACAGTCGGCACTGTCAGTGCTCCCCCACACAGCCAACACTGTGAGTGCCCCCCCACACAGCCAGCACTGTCAGTGCTCCCACCACACAGCCCGCACTGTCAGTGCTCCCACCACACAGCCAGCACTCTCAGTGCTCCCCCCACACAGCCAGCAATGTCAGTGCTCCCACCACACAGCCAGCACTGTCAGTGCTCCCCCCCACACAACCAGCACAGTCAGTGCTCCCCCATACAGCCAGCACTGTCAGTGCTCCCCACACTGCCAGCACTGTCAGTGCTCCCCACACAGCCAGCACTGTCAGTGCTCCCCACACAGCCAGCACTGTCAGTGCTCCCCCACACAGCCAGCACTGTCAGTGCTCCCCCACACAGCCAGCACTGTCAGTGCTCCCACCACACAGCCAGCACTGTCAGTGCTCCCACCACACAGCCAGCACTGTCAGTGCTCCCCCCACACAGCCAGCACTGTCGGTGCTCCCACAACACAGCCAGCACTGTCAGTGATCCCCCAACACAGCCAGCACTTTGGATGCTCCCCAACACAGCCAGCACTGTCAGTGCTCCCACCAAACAGCCAGCACTGTCAGTGCTCCCCCACACAGCCAGCACTGTCAGTGCTCCCCCCACACAGCCAGCACTGTCAGTGCTCCCACAACACAGCCAGCACTGTCAATGCTCCCACCACACAGCCAGCACTGTCAGTGCTCCCCCCACACAGCCAGCACTGTCAGTGCTCCCACCACACAGCCAGCACTGTCAGTGCTCCCGCACACAGCCAGCACTGTCAGTGCTCCCACCACACAGCCAGCACTGTCAGTGCTCCCCACAGCCAGCACTGTCAGTGCTCCCCCCACACAGCCAGCACTGTCAGTGCTTCCACCACACAGCCAGCACTGTCAGTGCTCCCCCCACACAGCCAGCACTGTCGGTGTTCCCACAACACAACCAGCACTGTCAGTGCTCCCACCACACAGCCAGCACTGCCAGTGCTCCCCCCCACACAGCCAGCACTGTCAGTGCTCCCCCCACACAGCCAGCACTGTCAGTGCTCCCCCCACACAGCCAGCACTCAGTGCTCCCCACACACAGCCAGCACTGTCAGTGCTCCCCCCACACAGCCAGCACTGTCAGTGCTCCCCCACACAGCCAGCACTGTCAGTGCTCCCCACAGCCAGCACTGTCAGTGCTCCCCCCACACAGCCAGCACTGTCAGTGCTTCCACCACACAGCCAGCACTGTCAGTGCTCCCCCCACACAGCCAGCACTGTCGGTGTTCCCACAACACAGCCAGCACTGTCAGTGCTCCCCCAACACAGCCAGCACTGTCGGTGCTCCCACAACACAGCCAGCACTGTCAGTGCTCCCACCACACAGCCAGCACTGTCAGTGCTCCCCCACACAGCC
>NW_027308925.1:0-61564 GCF_047496885.1 Scyliorhinus torazame
CCATCCCCACTCCCACCCCCCACTCCCATCACCACTCCCATCCCCACTCCCACTCCCATCCCCACGCCCAACCCGACTCCAATCCCCACTCCCACCCCCACTCCCATCCCCACTCCTAACCCCACTCCCACCCCCACTCTCACCCCCACTCCCACCCCCAATCCCACCCCCTCTCCCATTCCCACTCCAATCCCCACTCCAATCCCCACTCCAATCCCCACTCCCATTCCCACTCTCACCCCCACTCCCATCCCCACTCCCACCCCCACTCCCATCCTCACTCCCATCCCCACTCTCACCCCCACTCCCATCCCCACTCCCATCCCCACTCCCACCCCCACTCCCATCCCCACTCCCATCCCCACTCCCACCCCCACTCCATCCCCACTCCCACCCCCACTCCCACCCCCACTCCCATCCCCACTCCCATCCCCACTCCCATCCCCACTCCCAACCCCACTCCCACCCCCACTCCCATTCCCACTCCCACACCCCACTCCCACCCCCACTCCCACCCCCACTCCCACCCCCACTCCCACCCCCACTCCCATCCCCACTCCCATCCCCACTCTCACCCCACTCCCATCCACACTCCCACCCCCACTCCCATCCCCACTCCCACCCCACTCCCATCCCACTCCCACCCCCCACTCCATCCCCACTCCCATCCCCACTCCCATCCCCACTCCCACCCCCACTCCCATCCCCACTCCCACCCCCACTCCCATCCCCACTCCCACCCCCACTCCCACCCCCACTCCCATCCCCACTCCCACCCCCACTCCCATCCCCACTCCATCCCCACTCCCACCCCCACTCCCATCCCCACTCCCATCCCCACTCCCACCCCCACTCCCACCCCCACACCCACCCCCACTCCCATCCCCACTCCCATCCCCCACTCCCATCCCCACTCCCAACCCCACTCCCAACCCCACTCCCACCCCCACTCCCATCCCCACTCCCACCCCCACACCCATCCCCACTCCCACCCCCACTCCCACCCCACTCCACCCCACTCCCACCCCCACTCCCATCCCCACTCCAACCCCACACCCATCCCCACTCCCATCCACACCCCACCCCCCACTCCCCACCCACCCACTCCCATCCCCACTCCCACCCCACCCCCCCCACTCCCATCCCCACACCCATCCCCACTCCCAACCCCCACTCCCACCCCCACTCCCACCCCCACCCCACCCCACTCCCACCCCCCACCCACCCACCCCCACTCCCACCCCCACTCCACCCCCCCACCCACCCCACTCCCACCCCACACCCACCCCCACTCCACCCCCCCACACCCACCTCCCCACCACCCACTCCAACCCCACACCCATCCCCACTCCCACCCCCACCCCATCCCCACTCCCACCCCACTCCCATCCCCACTCCCCACCCCCCACCCCACATCCCCCCCACTCCAACCCCACTCCCACCCCCACACCCAACCCCACTCCCACCCCACCCCAACCCCCACCCACCCCACTCCCAACCCCACTCCCACCCCCACTCCCATCCCCACCCACCCCCAATCCCCCCCCAATCCCACCCCCACCCCCCCACTCCCATCCCCACCCACCCCACCCAACCCCATCCCACCCCCACTCCCATCCCCCCACCATCCCCACCCCATCCCCACACACCCCACCCCACCCACACCCCACCCCCACTCCCATCCCCCCACACCCCCATCCCACCCCACCCCACTCCCATCCCCACTCCCACCCCCACTCCACCCCCACTCCCACCCCCACCCACCCCCACCCCCACCCCACCCCACCCCCACTCCCACCCCACCCCCACCTCCCCTCCCACCCCACTCCCAACCCCACTCCCCCACCCACCCACCCCCACCCCACCCCACCCACCCCACCCCACCCCACACCCCCAATCCCACCCCCACTCCCCACCCCCACTCCCATCCCAACACCCACTCCCCCCCCACTCCCATCCCCACTCCCATCCCCCACTCCCAACCCCACCATTCCCCACTCCCACCCCCCACCCAACCCCCCACACCCCCACCCCCATCCCCCAACACCCACTCCATCCCCACTCCCATCCCCACTCCCACCCCCACTCCATCCCCACTCCCATCCCCACACCCATCCCCACTCCACCCCACACCACCCCCACTCCCACCCCAACCCATCCCCACTCCCACCCCCACTCCCATCACCACACCCATCCCCACTCCCACTCCCATCCCCACGCCCAACCCCACTCCAATCCCCACTCCCACCCCCACTCCCATCCCCACTCCTAACCCCACTCCCACCCCCACTCTCACCCCCACTCCACCCCCACCCACCCCCTCTCCCATCCCACTCCAATCCCCACTCCAATCCCCACTCCAATCCCCACTCCCATCCCCACTCCCACCCCCACTCCCACCCCACTCCCAACCCCACTCCCACCCCCACCCCATCCCCACTCCCATCCCACTCCACCCCCACTCCCACCCCCACTCCCACCCCCACTCCCATCCCCACTCCCACCCCACTCCACCCCCACTCCATCCCCACACCCAACCCCCCCACCCCCCACACCCACCCCCACTCCATCCCCACTCCCATCCCCACTCCCAACCCCACTCCCACCCCCACTCCCACCCCCACCCCACCCCACTCCCACCCCCACCCACTCCCACCCCCACTCCCACCCCCACTCCCATCCCCACCCCATCCCCACTCTCACCCCCACTCCCATCCACACTCCCACCCCCACTCCCATCCCCACTCCCACCCCCCACTCCCATCCCACTCCCACCCCCACTTCCATCCCCACACCCATCCCCACTCCCATCCCCACTCCCACCCCCACTCCCATCCCCACTCCCACCCCCACACCCACCCCCACTCCCACCCCCACTCCCATCCCCACTCCCACCTCCACTCCCCATCCCCACTCCCACCCCCACTTTCATCCCCACTCCCATCCCCACTCCCATCCCCACTCCAACCCCCACTCCCATTCCCACTCCCATCCACACTCCCATCCCCACTCCCATCCCCACTCCCACCCCCACGCCCACTCCCACTCCCATCCACACTCCCACCCCCACTCCCATCCCCACTCCCATCCCCACTCCCATCCCCACTCCCACCCCCACTCCCATCCCCACTCCCACCCCCTCCCCACCCCCTCTCCCATCCCCACTCCCATCCCCACTCCCACCCCCACGCCCACTCCCACTCCCATCCACACTCCCACCCCCACTCCCATCCCCACTCCCATCCCCACTCCCACCCCCCACTCCCATGCCCACTCCCACCCCCTCTCCCATCCCCACTCCCACCCTCACCCATCCCCACTTCCACCCCCACTCCCAACCCCACTCCCACCTCCTCTCCCATTCCCACTCCAATCCCCACACCCATCCCCACTCCCACCCCCCACTCCCATCCCCACTCCCACACCCTCTCCCATCCCCACTCCCACCCTCACCCATCCCCACTTCCACCCCCACTCCCAACCCCACTCCCACCACCTCTCCCATTCCCACTCCAATCCCCACACCCATCCCCACTCCCACCCCCACTCCCATCCCCACTCACCCCCACTCCCACCCCCCACTCCCAACCCCACTCCCATCCCCACTCCCATCCCCACTCCCATCCCCACTCCCATCCCCACTCCAATCCTCACTCTCACCCCCACTCCCATCCCCACACCATCCCCCATTCCCACCCCCAATCCCATCCCCACCTCACCCCCACTCCCAACCCCACTCCCATCCCCACTCCCCACCCCCCACTCCCATCCCCACACCCACCCCCCTCTCCCATCCCCACTCCCACCCTCACCCATCCCCACTTCCACCCCCACTCCCAACCCCACTCCCACCTCCTCTCCCATTCCCACTCCAATCCCCACACCCATCCCCACACCCATCCCCACACCCATCCCCACACCCACCCCCACTCCCATCCCCACTCCCACCCCCTCGCCCATCCCCACTCCCACCCTCACCCATCCCCACACCACCACCACACCCAACCCCACTCCCACCTCCTCTCCCATCCCCACTCCAATCCCCACACCCATCCCCACTCCCACCCCCCACTCCCCATCCCCACTCTCACCCCCACTCCCACCCCCCACTCCCAACCCCACTCCCATCCCCACTCCCATCCCCACTCCCATCCCCACTCCAACCTCACTCTCACCCCCACTCCCACCCCACACCCCCCACACCCACCCCCACTCCCATCCCCACTCCCACCCCCTCTCCCATCCCCACTCCCACCCTCACCCATCCCCACTTCCACCACCACTCCCAACCCCACTCCCACCTCCTCTCCCATTCCCACTCCAATCCCCACACCCATCCCCACTCCCACCCCCACTCCCATCCCCACTCTCACCCCCACTCCCACCCCCACTCCCACCCCACTCCCATCCCCACTCCCATCCCCACTCCAATCCTCACTCTCACCCCCACTCCCATCCCCACTCTCACCCCCACTCCCATCCCCACTCCCATCCCCACTCCCATCCCCACTCCATTCCCACTCCCACCCCCACTCCCATCCCCACTCTCACCCCCACTCCCATCCCCATTCACATCCCCACTCCCATCCCCACTCTCACCCCCACTCCCATCCCCACTCCCATCCCCTCTCCCATCCCCACTCCCATCCCCACTCCCACCCCCACTCCCATCCCCACCCCCACTCCCACCCCAACTCCCATCCCCACTCCCATCCCCACTCCCACTCCCATCCCCACGCCCATCCCCACTCCAATCCCCACTCCCACCCTCACTCCCAGCCCCACTCCTAACCCCACTCCCACCCCCACTCCCACCCCCTCTCCCATTCCCACTCCAATCCCCACTCCAATCCCCACTCCCATCCCCACTCCCATCCCCAGTCCCATCCCCACTCTCACCCCCACTCCCATCCACACTCCCACCCCCACTCCCATCCCCACGCCCACCCCCACTCCCATCCACACTCCCATCCCCACTCCCATTCCCACTCTCACCCCCACTCCCATCCACACTCCCACCCCCACTCCCACCCCCACTCCCACCCCCTCTCCCATTCCCACTCCAATCCCCACTCCAATCCCCACTCCCATCCCCACTCCCATCCACACTCCCACCCCCACTCCCATCCCCACGCACATCCCCACTCCCATCCCCACTCCCACCCCACTCCCACCCCCTCTCCCATTCCCACTCCAATCCCCACTCCAATCCCCACTCCCATCCCCACTCCATCCCCACTCCAATCCCCACTCCCATCTCCACTCCCATCCCCACGCCCACCCCACTCCCATCCACACTCTCACCCCCACTCCCATCCACACTCCCACCCCCACTCTCACCCCCACTCCAATCCCCACTCCAATCCCCACTCCCATCCCCACTCCCATCCCCAGTCCCATCCCCACTCTCACCCCCACTCCCACCCCCACTCCCATCCCCAGTCCCATCCCCACTCTCACCCCCACTCCCATCCACACTCCCACCCCCACTCCAATCCCCACTCCAATCCCCACTCCCATCCCCACTCCCATCCCCACGCCCATCCCCACTCTCACCCCCACTCCCATCCCCACCCCCACTCCCATCCCCACTCCCATCCCCACTCCCATCCCCACTCCCAACCCCACTCCCACCAACCCCACTCCCATCCCCACTCCCACCCCCACTCCCACCCCCACTCCCATCCCCACTCCCATCACCACTCCCATCCCCAGTCCCACCCACCCCACTCCCATCGCCAATCCCAACCCCTCTCCCACCCACACTCCCACCCCCAATCCCATCCCGATTCCCACCACCACTCCCATCCCCATTCCCATCCCCACTCCCATCCCCACTCCCATCCCCACTCCCACCCCCACCCCCACCCCCACCCCCATTCCCATCCCCACTCCCATCCCCACTCCCATCCCCACTCCCATCCCCACTCCCATCTCCACTCGCATCCCCACTCCCACCCACACTCCCACGCCACTCCCATCCCCACTCCCATTCCCACTCCCACACCCACTCCACCCCCACTCCCACACCCACTCCCATCACCATTCACATCCCCACTCCCACCCATCCCACTCACACCCACCCCACTCCCGTCACCACTCCCATCAGCTTTCACATCCCCACTCCCATCCCCACTCCCATCCCCACTCTCACCCCCACTCCCATCCCCACTCCCATCCCCACTCCCATCCCCACTCCCATCCCCACTCCCACCCCCACCCCCACCCCCACCCCCATTCCCATCCCCACTCCCATCCACACTCCCATCCCCACTCCCATCCCCACTCCCATCCCCACTCCCATCCCCAATCAAATCCTCACTCTCACCCCCACTCCCATCCCCACTCCCATCCCCATTCCCACCCCCAATCCCATCCCCACTCTCACCCCCACTCCCATCCCCACTCCCATCCCCACTCCATTCCCCACTCCCACCCCCACTCCCATCCCCACTCTCACCCCCACTCCCATCCCCATTCACATCCCCACTCTCACCCCCACTCCCATCCCCACTCCCATCCCCACTCCATTCCCCACTCCCACCCCCACTCCCATCCCCACTCTCACCCCCACTCCAATCCACACTCCCATCCCCACTCTCACCCCCACTCCCATCCCCACTCCCACCCCCACTCTCACCCCCACTCCCACCCCAACTCCCATCCCCACTCCCACCCCCACTCCCATCACCACTCCCACCCCCACTCCCACTCCCATCCCCACGCCCAACCCCACTCCAATCCCCACTCCCACCCCCACTCCCATCCCCACTCCTAACCCCACTCCCACCCCCACTCTCACCCCCATTCCCATCCCCACTCCCACCCCCACTCCCACCCCCTCTCCCATTCCCACTCCAATCCCCACTCCAATCCCCACTCCAATCCCCACTCCCATCCCCACTCCCATCCCCACTCTCACCCCCACTCCCATCCCCACTCCCACCCCCACTCCCACCCCCACTCCCATCCCCACGCCCATCCACACTCCCATCCTCACTCCCATCCCCACTCTCACCCCCACTCCCATCCCCACTCCCATCCCCACTCCCACACCCACTCCCATCCCCACTCTCACCCCCACCCCCATCTCCACTCCCATCCCCACTCCCATCCCCACTCCCACCCCCACTCCCACCCCCACTCCCATCCCCACTCCCATCCCCACTCCCATCGCCACTCCCCAACCCCTCTCCCACCCACACTCCCACCCCCAATCCCATCCCGATTCCCACCACCACTCCCATCCCCATTCCCATCCCCACTCCCATCCCCACACCCATCCCCACTCCCATCCCCACTCGCACCCCAACCCCCATTCCCATCCCCACTCCCATCCCCACTCCCATCTCCACTCGCATCCCCACTCCCACCCACACTCCCACCCCACCCCCATCCCCACTCCCATCCCCACACCCATCCCCACTCCCATCCCCACTCGCACCCCAACCCCCATTCCCATCCCCACTCCCATCCCCACTCCCATCTCCACTCGCATCCCCACTCCCACCCACACTCCCACCCCACCCCCATCCCCACTCCCAGCCCCATTCCCATCCCCACTCGCATCCCCACTCCCACCCCCACTCCCACCCCACTCCCACCCCACTCCCACCCCCACTCCCATCCCCACTCCCATCCCCACTCCCACCCCAACTCCCACCCCCACCCATCCCCACTCCCACCCCCACTCCAATCCCCACTCCCACCCTCACTCCAATCCCCACACCCATCCCCACTCCCATCCCCACTCCCATCCCCTCTCCCACCACCACTCCCACCCCCACTCCCATCCCCACTCCGACCCCCACTCCGACCCCCACTCCCATCGCCACTCCCACCCCCACTCCCATCCCCACTCCCACTTACACCCGCACTCCGACCCCCACCCCATCCCCACTCTCACCCCCAGTCCCATCCCCACTCCCACCCCCACTCCCATCCCCACTCCCACCCCCACTCCCATCCCCACTCCCACCCCCACTCCCACCCCCACTCCCATCCCCACTCCCATCCCCACTCCCAACCCCACTCCCACCCTCACTCCCAACCCCACTCCCATTCCCACTCACACCCCCACTCCGACCCCCACTCCCATCCCCACTCCCATCCCCACTCCCATCCCCACTCCCATCCCCACTCCCATTCCCACTCCCACACCCACTCCCAACCCCAATCCCACACCCACTCCCATCACCATTCACATCCCCACTCCCACCCATCCCACTCACACCCACCCCACTCCCGCCGACCCCACTCCCATCCCCACTCCCCTCCTCACTCCCACCCCCACTCCCACCCACTCCACCCCACGCCCACTCCCGGCCCCACTCCCATCCCCATTCCTACTCCCACTCCCATCCCCACTCACACCGACCCCACTCACTTCCCCACTCCCAACCCGCACTCGCATCCCCAGTCCCATCCCCACTCCCATCCCCACTCCCATCCCCACTCTCATCCCCACTCCCATCCCCACTCCGACCCCCACTCACATCCCCACTACCACCGACCAAACTCCCATCCCAACTCCCATCCCAACTCCCATCCCCACTCCCACCCCCACTCCCACCCACTCCACTCCCACGCCCACTCCCATCCCCACTCCAATCCCCATTCCCACCCCCACTCCCATCCCCACTCACACCGACCCCACTCCCATCCCCACTCCCATCCCCACTCCCATCCCCACTCCCACCCCCACTCCCATCCCGACACCCACCCACCCCCACTCCCATCCCCACTCCATTCCCCCTCCCATCCCCACTCCCATCCCCACTCCCACCTCGACTATCATCCCCACTCCCGTCCCCACTCCCATCCCCATTCCCACCCCCAACTCCCACCACCCCACTCCCATCCAGCCCACTCCCACTCCCACTCCCATCCCCACTCTCATCCCCACTCCCATCCCCACTCTCATCACCACTCCCTCCCACAGTCGAATCCCCACTCCCACCCCCATTCCCATCCCCACTCCCATCTCCACTCTCATCCCCACTCCCACCCACCCCACTCCCATCCCCACCCTCATCCACCCCACTCCCATCCACCCCACTCCCATCCCCACTCCCACCCACACTCCCACCCCACTCCCATCCCCACTCCCATTCCCACTCCCACACCCACTCCCACCCCCACTCCCACACCCACTCGCATCACCATTCACATCCCCACTCCCACCCATCCCACTCACACCCACCCCACTCCCGTCCCCACTCCCGTCACCACTCCCATCCCCACTCCCGACCCATTCCCGTCCCCACTCCCATCAGCATTCACATCCCCACTCCCACCAACCACACTCACTCCCACCCCCACTCCCATCCCCACACCCACCCCCTCTCCCATCCCCACTCCCATCCCCACCCTCACCCCAGCTCCCATCCCCACTCCCACCCCCACTCCCATCCGCACGCCCATCCCCACTCCCATCCTCACTCCCACACCCACTCCCATCCCCACTCCCATCCTCACTCCCACACCCACTCCCATCCCCACTCCCATCCTCACTCCCATCCCCACTCCCACACCCACTCCCATCCCCACTCTCACCCCCACCCCCATCTCCACTCCCATCCCCACTCCCACCAACACCACTCCCACCAACACCACTCCCATCCCCACTCCCACCCCCACTCCCACCCCCACTCCCACCCCCACTCCCAACCCCACTCCCATCCCCATACCCATCACCACTCCCATCCCCACTCCCACCCCCACTCTCATCCCCACTCCCATCCCCACTCCCATCACCACTCCCATCCCCACTCTCATCCCCACTCCCACCCACCCCACTCCCATCCCCACGCTCATCCCCACTCCCATCCCCACTCCCATCCCCACTCCCATCCCCACTCCCATCACCACTCCCATCCCCAATCCCACCCCCACTCCCACCCCACTCTCATTCCCACTCCCACCCCCACTCCCATCGCCACTCCCACACCCACTCCCAACCCCACTACCACCGACCCCAGTCCCATCCCCACTCCCATCCCCATTCCCATCAGCACTCCCATCCCCACTCCCACCCCCACTCCCACCCCCACTCTCATCCCCACACCCACCCCCACTCCCATCCCCACTCCCATCCCCACTCCCACACCCACTCCCATCCCCACTACCACCGACCCCAGTCCCATCCCCACTCCCATCCCCATTCCCATCCCCACTCTCATCCCCACTCCCATCCCCACTCCGACCCCCACTCACATCCCCACTCCCACCGACCCCACTCCCATCCCCACTCCCATCCCCACTCCCACCCCCACTCCCATCACTCCACTCCCACGCCCACTCCCATCCCCACTCCCATCCACATTCCTACCCCCACTCCCATCCCCACTCACACCGACCCCACTCACCCCCCACTCCCATCCCCACTCCCACCCCCACGCCCACTCCCACTCCCATCCATACCCCCACCCCCACTCCCATCCCCACTCCCATCCCCACTCCCATCCCCACTCCCACCCCCACTCCCACCCCCACTCCCACCCCCACTCCCATCCCCATACCCATCACCACTCCCATCCCCACTCCCACCCCCTCTCCCATTCCCACTCCAATCCCCACTCCCATCCCCACCCTCACCCCAGCTCCCATCCCCACTCCCACCCCCACTCCCATCCGCACGCCCATCCCCACTCCCATCCTCACTCCCATCCCCACTCCCACACCCACTCCCATCCCCACTCCCATCCTCAGTCCCATCCCCACTCCCACACCCACTCCCATCCCCACTCTCACCCCCACCCCCATCTCCACTCCCATCCCCACTCCCATCCCCACTCCCACCAACACCACTCCCACCAACACCACTCCCATCCCCACTCCCACCCCCACTCCCACCCCCACTCCCACCCCCACTCCCATCCCCATACCCATCACCACTCCCATCCCCACTCCCACCCCCACTCTCATCCCCACTCCCATCCCCACTCCCATCCCCACTCCCACACCCAGTCCCACACCCACTCCCATCCCCACTCTCATCCCGACTCCCACCCACCCCACTCCCATCCCCACGCTCATCCCCACTCCCATCCCCACTCCCATCCCCACTCCCATCCCCACTCCCATCCCCACTCCCATCACCACTCCCATCCCCAATCCCACTCCCACTCCCACCCCACTCTCATCCCCACTCCCACCCCCACTCCCATCCCCACTCCCATCGCCACTCCCACACCCACTCCCATCCCCACTACCACCGACCCTAGTCCCATCCCCACTCCCATCCCCATTCCCATCCCCACGCTCATCCCCACTCCCATCCCCACTCCGACCCCCACTCACATCCCCACTCCCACCGACCCCACTCCCATCCCCACTCCCATCCCCACTCCCACCCCCACTCCCATCACTCCACTCCCACGCCCACTCCCATCCCCACTCCCATCCACATTCCTACCCCCACTCCCATCCCCACTCCCATCCCCACTCCCATCCCCACTCCCACCCCCACTCCCATCCCCACTCCCATCCCCACTCCCATCCCCACTCCCATCCCCACTCCCACCCCCACTCCCATCCCCACTCCCATCCCCACTCCCACCCCCACTCCCATCCCCACTCCCATCCCCACTCCCATCCCCACTCCCACCCCCACTCCCATCCCCACTCCCATCCCCACTCCCACCCCCACTCCCATCCCCACTCCCATCCCCACTCACACCGACCCCACTCACCCCCCACTCCCATCCCCACTCACATCCACACTCCCATCCCCACTCCCATCCCCACTCCCATCCCCACTCCCACCCCCACTCCCATCCCCACTCCCATCCCCACTCCCATCCCCACTCCCACCCCCACTCCCATCCCCACTCCCACCCCCTCTCCCATCCCCACTCCCACCCTCACCCATCCCCACTTCCACCCCCACTCCCAACCCCACTCCCACCTCCTCTCCCATTCCCACTTCAATCCCCACACCCATCCCCACTCCCACCCCCACTCCCATCCCCACTCTCACCCCCATTCCCACCCCCACTCCCAACCCCACTCCCATCCCCACTCCCATCCCCACTCCCATCCCCACTCCAATCCTCACACTCACCCCCACTCCCATCCCACTCCCATCCCCATTCCCACCCCCAATCCCATCCCCACTCTCACCCACACTCCCATCCCCACTCCCATCCCCACTCCATTCCCCACTCCCACCCCCACTCCCATCCCCACTCTCACCCCCACTCTCATCCCCATTCACATCCCCACTCCCATCCCCACTCCCATCCCCACTCTCACCCCCACTCCCAGCCCCACTCCCATCCCCTCTCCCATCCCCACTCCCACCCCCACTCTCACCCGCACTCCCACCCCAACTCCCATCCCCACTACCACCCCCACTCCCATCCCCACTCCCATCCCCACTCCCACTCCCATCCCCACTCCCATCCCCACTCCCATCCCCACTCTCACCCCCATTCCCATCCCCACTCCCACCCCCACTCCCACCCCCTCCCATTCCCACTCCAATCCCCACTCCAATCCCCACTCCCATCCCCACTCCCATCCCCACTCCCATCCCCACTCCCACCCCCACTCCCATCCCCACTCCCACCCCCACTCCCATCCCCACTCCCACCCCCACTCCCATCCCCACTCCCATCCCACTCCCATCCCCACTCCACACCACTCCCACCCCACTCCCATCCCCACCCACCCACCCCCCCACTCCCACCCCCACCCCACCCCCACTCCCCCCCACCCCCCCCCACTCCCACCCACTCCCCCCACTCCCACCCCCCACTCCCCCACCCCACCCCCACTCCACCCCACTCCCATCCCCACTCCCACCCCCCACTCCCACCCACCCACCCCATCCCACTCCCCACCCCATCCCCCCCCACTCCCACCCATCCCATCCCACCCCACCACCCCCACCCTCCCACCCCACTCCCACCCCACTCCCACCCCACTCCCATCCCCACTCCCACCCCCACTCCCACCAATCCCACCCATCCCCACTCCCATCCCACTCCACCCACTCCATCCCCACTCCCATCCCACTCCCATCCCCGTCCCACCCACTCTCCCATCGCCACTCCCATCCCCTCTCCACCCACACTCCCACCCCACTCCCACCTCACCACCCCCATCACCACTCACATCCCCACTCCCATCCCAACTCCCACCCCACTCCATCCCACTCCCACCCCACCCCATTCCCACCCCACTCCCATCCCCACTCCCATCCCCACTCCACCCCACTCCACCCACTCCCATCCCACTCCATCCCCACTCCCACCCACACTCCACCCCACTCCCATCCCCACTCACCACCCACCACTCCCACCCCCACTCCCACTCCCACTCCCCACTCCATCCCCACTCCACCCTCACTCCCCACCCCACTCCCATCCCACTCCCTCCACTCACCCCCACTCCCATCCCCACTCCCATCCCCACTCCCATCCCACCCACTCCCACCCCACTCCCACCCCCTCTCCCATCCCCACTCCCACCCCACTCCATCCCCATCCCACACCCACCCCACTCCCATCCCCACTCCATCCCCACACCCACCCCAACCCCACCCCCACCCACCCACACCCATCCCCACTCCCACCCCCACCCCACACCCACCCCACTCCCACCCCCACCCTCCCCACCCCCACTCCCATCCCCACTCCCAACCCCACCCCCTCCCACCCCACTCCCATCCCCACTCCACCCCACTCCCACCCCCACTCCCAACCCCACACCCCACCCCCACTCCCATCCCCACCCACCCAATCCACACACTCACCCCACACCATCCCACTCCATCCCCATCCCACCCCACTCCCATCCCACACTCACCACACTCCATCCCCACTCCCATCCCCACTCCATTCCCCACTCCCACCCCCACTCCCATCCCCACTCTCACCCCCACTCCCATCCCCATTCACATCCCCACTCCCATCCCCACTCCCATCCCCACTCCCATCCCCACTCCCACCCCCACTCCCATCCCCACTCCCATCCCCACTCCCACCCCCACTCCCACCCCCACTCCCACCCCCACTCCCACCCCCACTCCCATCCCCACTCCCATCCCCACTCCCACTCCCATCCCCACGCCCAACCCCACTCCAATCCCCACTCCCACCCGCACTCCCATCCCCACTCCCATCCCCACTCCCATCCCCACTCCCACTCCCATCCCCACGCCCAACCCCACTCCAATCCCCACTCCCACCCGCACTCCCATCCCCACTCCCATCCCCACTCCCATCCCCACTCCCATCCCCACGCCCAACCCCACTCCAATCCCCACTCCCACCCCCACTCCCACCCCCACTCCCATCCCCACTCCCATCCCCACTCCCACTCCCATCCCCACGCCCAACCCCACTCCTAACCCCACTCCCACCCCCACTCTCACCCCCATTCCCATCCCCACTCCCACCCCCACTCCCACCCCCTCCCATTCCCACTCCAATCCCCACTCCAATCCCCACTCCCATCCCCACTCCCATCCCCACTCTCACCCCCACTCCCATCCACACTCCCACCCCCACTCCCATCCCCACGCCCATCCCCACTCCCATCCTCACTCCCATCCCCACTCTCATAACCACTCCCATCCCCACTCCCATCCCCACTCCCATCCCCACTCCCACCCCCACCCCCACCCCCACTCTCACCCCCACCCCCATCTCCACTCCCATCCACACTCCCATCCCCACTCCCACCCCCACTCCCACCAACCCCACTCCCATCCCCATTCCCACCCCCACTCCCACCCCCACTCCCATCCCCACTCCCATCACCACTCCCATCCCCAGTCCCACCCACCCCACTCCCATCGCGACTCCCAACCCCTCTCCCACCCACACTCCCACCCCCAATCCCATCCCGATTCCCACCACCACTCCCATCCCCACTCCCATCCCCACTCCCATCCCCACTCCCACCCCCACCCCCATTCCCATCCCCACTCCCATCCCCACTCCCATCCCCACTCCCATCTCCACTCGCATCCCCACTCCCACCCACACTCCCACCCCACTCCCATCCCCACTCCCATTCCCACTCCCACACCCACTCCCACCCCCACTCCCACACCCACGCCCATCACCATTCACATCCCCACTCCTACTCATCCCACTCACACCCACCCCACTCCCGTCCCCACTCCCGTCACCACTCTCACCCCCACTCCCATCCCCATTCACATCCCCACTCCCATCCCCACTCCCATCCCCACTCCCATCCCCACTCTCACCCCCACTCCCATCCCCTCTCCCATCCCCACTCCCACCCCCACTCTCACCCCCACTCCCACCCCAACTCCCATCCCCACTCCCATCCCCACTCCCACTCCCACTCCCATCCCCACTCCCATCCCCACTCCCACTCCCATCCCCACGCCCAACCCCACTCCAATCTCCACTCCCACCCCCACTCCCATCCCCACTCCTAACCCCACTCCCACCCCCACTCCCACCCCCTCCCATTCCCACTCCAATCCCCACTCCAATCCCCACTCTCACCCCCACTCCCATCCACACTCCCACCCCCACTCCCATCCTCACTCCCATCCCCACTCTCACAACCACTCCCATCCCCACTCCCATCCCCACTCCCACTCCCACTCCCACCAACCCCACTCCCATCCCCACTCCCACCCCCACTCCCAACCCCACTCCCATCACCACTCCCATCCCCAGTCCCACCCACCCCACTCCCATCGCCACTCCCAACCCCTCTCCCACCCACACTCCCACCCCCAATCCCATCCCGATTCCCACCACCACTCCCATCCCGATTCCCATCCCCACTCCCATCCCCACTCCCATCCCCACTCCCATCCCCACTCCCACCCCCACCCCCATTCCCATCCCCACACCCATCCCCACTCCCATCTCCACTCGCATCCCCACTCCCACCCACACTCCCACCCCACTCCCATCCCCACTCCCATTCCCACTCCCACACCCACTCCACCCCCACTCCCACACCCACGCCCATCACAATTCACATCCCCACTCCTACCCATCCCACTCACACCCACCCCACTCCCGTCCCCACTCCCACCCCCACTCCCACCCCCTCTCCCATCCCCACTCCCATCCCCACATCCATCCCCACTCCCATTCCCACACCCATCCCCACTCCCATCCCCACTCCCATCCCCACTCCCATCCCCACTCAAATCCTCACTCTCACCCCCACTCCCATCCCCACTCCCATCCCCACTCCCATCCCCACTCCCATCCCCACTCCCATCCCCACTCCCATCCCCAATCCCATCCCCACTCTCACCCCCACTCCCATGCCCATTCACATCCCCACTCCCATCCCCACTCCCATTCCCACTCTCACCCACACTCCCATCCCCACTCCCACCCCCTCTCCCATCCCCACTCCCACCCCCACTCTCACCCCCACTCCCACCCCAACTCCCATCCCCACTCCCACCCCCACTCCCATCCCCACTCCCATCCCCACTCCCACTCCCATCCCCACGCCCAACCCCACTCCAATCCCCACTCCCACCCCCACTCCCATCCCCACTCCTAACCCCACTCCCACCCCCACTCTCACCCCCATTCCCATCCCCACTCCCACCCCCACTCCCACCCCCTCTCCCATTCCCACTCCAATCCCCACTCCAATCCCCACTCCCATCCCCACTTCCATCCCCACTCTCTCCCCCACTCCCATCCCCACTCCCACCCCCACTCCCATCCCCACTTGCATCCCCACGCCCATCCCCACTCCCATCCTCACTCCCATCCCCACTCTCACGCCCAACTCCCATCCCCACTCCCATCCCCACTCCCACACCCACTCCCATCCCCACTCCCACCCCCACTCTCACCCCCACCTCCATCTCCACTCCCATCCCCACTCCCATCCCCACTCCCACCCCCACTCCCACCAACACCACTCCCATCCCCACTCCCACCCCCACTCCCATCCCCACGCCCATCCACACTCCCATCCTCACTCCCATCCCCACTCTCACCCCCACTCCCATCCCCACTCCCATCCCCACTCCCACACCCACTCCCATCCCCACTCTCACCCCCACCCCCATCTCCACTCCCATCCCCACTCCCATCCCCACTCCCACCCCCACTCCCACCAACACCACTCCCATCCCCACTCCCACCCCCACTCCCACCCCCACTCCCATCCCCACTCCCATCACCACTCCCATCCCCAGTCCCACCCACCCCACTCCCATCGCCACTCCCAACCCCTCTCCCACCCACACTCCCACCCCCAATCCCATCCCGATTCCCACCACCACTCCCATCCCCATTCCCATCCCCACTCCCATCCCCACTCCCATCTCCACTCCCATCCCCACTCCCACCCCAACCCCCATTCCCATCCCCACTCCCATCCCCACTCCCATCTCCACTCGCATCCCCACTCCCACCCACACTCCCACCCCACTCCCACCCCCACTCCCATCCCCATTCCCATCCCCACTCGCATCCCCACTCCCACCCCCACTCCCACCCCACTCCCACCCCACTCCCACCCCCACTCCCATCCCCACTCCCATCCCCACTCCCACCCCAACTCCCACCCCACTCCCATCCACACTCTCACCCCCAATCCCATCCCCACTCCCACCCCCACCCATCCCCACTCCCACCCCCACTCCAATCCCCACTCCCACCCTCACTCCAATCCCCACACCCATCCCCACTCCCATCCCCACTCCCATCCCCACTCCCATCCCCTCTCCCACCACCACTCCCACCCCCACTCCCATCCCCACTCCGACCCCCACTCCGACCCCCACTCCGACCCCCACTCCCATCACCACTCCCATCGCCACTCCCACCCCCACTCCCATCCCCACTCCCACTTACACCCGCACTCCGACCCCCACCCCAATCCCCACTCCATTCCCCACTCTCACCCCCAGTCCCATCCCCACTCCCACCCCCACTCCCATCCCCACTCCCACCCCCACTCCCATCCCCACTCCCACCCCCACTCCCACCCCCACTCCCATCCCCACTCCCATCCCCACTCCCAACCCCACTCCCACCCTCACTCCCACCCCACTCCCATTCCCACTCACACCCCCACTCCGACCCCCACTCTCATCCCCACTCCCATCCCCACTCCCAACCCCACTCCCACCCTCACTCCCAACCCCACTCCCATTCCCACTCCCATCCCCACTCCCATCCCCACTCCCATCCCCACTCCCATCCCCACTCCCATTCCCACTCCCACACCCACTCCCAACCCCACTCCCACACCCACTCCCATCACCATTCACATCCCCACTCCCACCCATCCCACTCACACCCACCCCACTCCCGCCGACCCCACTCCCATCCCCACTCCCCTCCTCACTCCCACCCCCACTCCCACCCACTCCACCCCACGCCCACTCCCAGCCCCACTCCCATCCCCATTCCTACTCCCACTCCCATCCCCACTCTCACCGACCCCACTCACTTCCCCACTCCCAACCCGCACTCGCATCCCCAGTCCCATCCCCACTCCCATCCCCACTCCGACCCCCACTCACATCCCCACTACCACCGACCAAACTCCCATCCCAACTCCCATCCCCACTCCCATCCCCACTCCCATCCCCTCTCCCACCACCACTCCCACCCCCACTCCCATCCCCACTCCGACCCCCACTCCGACCCCCACTCCGACCCCCACTCCCATCACCACTCCCATCGCCACTCCCACCCCCACTCCCATCCCCACTCCCACTTACACCCGCACTCCGACCCCCACCCCAATCCCCACTCCATTCCCCACTCTCACCCCCAGTCCCATCCCCACTCCCACCCCCACTCCCATCCCCACTCCCACCCCCACTCCCATCCCCACTCCCACCCCCACTCCCACCCCCACTCCCATCCCCACTCCCATCCCCACTCCCAACCCCACTCCCACCCTCACTCCCACCCCACTCCCATTCCCACTCACACCCCCCTCCGACCCCCACTCTCATCCCCACTCCCATCCCCACTCCCAACCCCACTCCCACCCTCACTCCCAACCCCACTCCCATTCCCACTCCCATCCCCACTCCCATCCCCACTCCCATCCCCACTCCCATCCCCACTCCCATTCCCACTCCCACACCCACTCCCAACCCCACTCCCACACCCACTCCCATCACCATTCACATCCCCACTCCCACCCATCCCACTCACACCCACCCCACTCCCGCCGACCCCACTCCCATCCCCACTCCCCTCCTCACTCCCACCCCCACTCCCACCCACTCCACCCCACGCCCACTCCCAGCCCCACTCCCATCCCCATTCCTACTCCCACTCCCATCCCCACTCACACCGACCCCACTCACTTCCCCACTCCCAACCCGCACTCGCATCCCCAGTCCCATCCCCACTCCCATCCCCACTCCGACCCCCACTCACATCCCCACTACCACCGACCAAACTCCCATCCCAACTCCCATCCCAACTCCCATCCCCACTCCCACCCACTCCACTCCCACGCCCACTCCCATCCCCACTCCAATCCCCATTCCCACCCCCACTCCCATCCCCACTCACACCGACCCCACTCCCATCCCCACTCCCATCCCCACTCCCATCCCCACTCCCACCCCCACTCCCATCCCGACACCCACCCACCCGCACTCCCATCCCCACTCCATTCCCCACTCCCATCCCCACTCCCATCCCCAATCCCACCTCGACTATCATCCCCACTCCCGTCCCCACTCCCACCCCATTCCCACCCCCAACTCCCACCACCCCACTCCCATCCAGCCCACTCCCACTCCCACTCCCATCCCCACTCTCATCCCCACTCCCATCCCCACTCTCATCACCACTCCCTCCCACAGTCGAATCCCCACTCCCACCCCCATTCCCATCCCCACTCCCATCTCCACTCTCATCCCCACTCCCACCCACCCCACTCCCATCCCCACCCTCATCCACCCCACTCCCATCCACCCCACTCCCATCCCCACTCCCATCCCCACTCCCATCCCCACTCCCATCTCCACTCGCATCCCCACTCCCACCCACCCCACTCCCATCCCCACTCCCACCCACACTCCCACCCCACTCCCATCCCCACTCCCATTCCCACTCCCACACCCACTCCCACCCCAACCCATCCCACTCACACCCACCCCACTCCCGTCCCCACTCCCGTCACCACTCCCATCCCCACTCCCGACCCATTCCCGTCCCCACTCCCATCAGCATTCACATCCCCACTCCCACCAACCACACTCACTCCCACCCCACTCCCACCCCCACTCCCATCCCCACACCCACCCCCTCTCCCATCCCCACTCCCATCCCCACATCCATTCCCACTCCCATCCCCACACCCATCCCCACCCCCATCCCCACTCCCATCCCCACTCAAATCCTCACTCTCACCCCCACTCCCATCCCCACTCCCATCCCCATTCCCACCCCCACTCCCATCCCCACTCTCACCCCCACTCCCATCCCCACTCCCATCCCCTCTCCCATCCCCACTCCCACCCCCACTCTCACCCCCACTCCCACCCCAACTCACATCCCCACTCCCACCCCCACTCCCATCCACACTCCCATCCCCACTCCCACTCCCATCCCCACGCCCAACCCCACTCCAATCCCCACTCCCACCCCCACTCCCATCCCCACTCCTAACCCCACTCCCACCCCCACTCTCACCCCCATTCCCATCCCCATTCCCATCCCCACTCCCACCCCCTCTCCCATTCCCACTCCAATCCCCACTCCCATCCCCACTCCCATCCCCACTCCCATCCCCACTCACACACCCGCTCCCATCCCCACTCGCACCCCCACTCCCATCCACACGCCCATCCCCACTCCCATCCTCACTCCCATCCCCACTCCCACACCCACTCCCATCCCCACTCCCACCCACACTCTCACCCCCACCCCCTTCTCCACTCCCATCCCCACTCCCATCCCCACTCCCACCAACACCACTCCCACCAACACCACTCCCATCCCCACTCCCACCCCCACTCCCACCCCCACTCCCACCCCCACTCCCATCCCCATACCCATCACCCATCCCCACTCCCACCCCCTCTCCCATTCCCACTCCAATCCCCACTCCCATCCCCACCCTCACCCCAGCTCCCATCCCCACTCCCACCCCCACTCCCATCCGCACGCCCATCCCCACTCCCATCCTCACTCCCATCCCCACTCCCACCCCCACTCCCATCCGCACGCCCATCCCCACTCCCATCCCCACTCCCACCCCCACTCTCATCCCCACTCCCATCCCCACTCCCATCCCCACTCCCACACCCAGTCCCACACCCACTCCCATCACCACTCTCATCCCCACTCCCACCCACCGCACTCCCATCCCCACGCTCATCCCCACTCCCATCCCCACTCCCATCCCCACTCCCATCCCCATTCCCACCCCCACTCCCATCCCCACTCCCATCCCCACTCCCACACCCACTCCCATCCCCACTACCACCGACCCCAGTCCCATCCCCACTCCCATCCCCATTCCCACCCCCACTCCCATCCCCACTCCCATCCCCACTCCCACACCCACTCCCATCCCCACTACCACCGACCCCAGTCCCATCCCCACTCCCATCCCCATTCCCATCCCCACTCCCATCCCCACTCCCACCCCCACTCCTACCCCCACTCCCATCCCCACTCACACCGACCCCACTCACCCCCCACTCCCATCCCCACTCACATCCACACTCCCATCCCCACTCCCATCCCCACTCCCACCCCCACGCCCACTCCCACTCCCATCCACACCCCCACCCCCACTCCCATCCCCACTCCCATCCCCACTCCCACCCCCTCTCCCATCCCCACTCATACCCTCACCCATCCCCACTTCCACCCCCACTCCCAACCCCACACCCACCTCCTCTCCCATTCCCACTTCAATCCCCACACCCATCCCCACTCCCACCCCCACTCCCATCCCTACTCTCACCCCCACTCCCAACCCCACTCCCATCCCCACTCCCATCCCCACTCCCATCCCCACTCCAATCCTCACACTCACCCCCACTCCCATCCCACTCCCATCCCCATTCCCACCCCCAATCCCATCCCCACTCTCACCCACACTCCCATCCCCACTCCCATCCCCACTCCATTCCCCACTCCCACCCCCACTCCCATCCCCACTCTCACCCCCACTCTCATCCCCATTCACATCCCCACTCCCATCCCCACTCCCATCCCCACTCCCATCCCCACTCTCACCCCCACTCCCAGGCGCACTCCCATCCCCTCTCCCATCCCCACTCCCACCCCCACTCTCACCCGCACACCCACCCCAACTCCCATTCCCACTCCCACCCCCACTCCCATCCCCACTCCCATCCCCACTCCCACTCCCATCCCCACGCCCAACCCCACTCCAATCCCCACTCTCACCCCCATTCCCATCCCCACTCCCACCCCCACTCCCACCCCCTCCCATTCCCACTCCAATCCCCACTCCAATCCCCACTCCCATCCCCACTCCCACTCCCCACTCTCACCCCCACTCCCATCCCCACGCCCATCCCCACTCCCATCCTCACTCCCATCCCCACTCTCACAACCACTCCCATCCCCACTCCCACCCCCACTCCCATCCCCACTCCCACCCCCACTCTCACCCCCACCCCCATCTCCACTCCCATCCCCACTCCCATCCCCAGTCCCACCCACCCCACTCCCATCCCCACTCCCACCCCCACTCCCACCCCCACTCCCACCCCCACTCCCATCCCCACTCCCACCCCCACTCCCACCCCCACTCCCACCCCCACTCCCATCCCCACTCCCATCCCCACTCCCATCCCCAGTCCCACCCACCCCACTCCCATCGCCACTCCCAACCCCTCTCCCACCCACACTCCCACCCCCAATCCCATCCCGATTCCCACCACCACTCCCATCACCATTCACATCCCCACTCCCATCCCAACTCCCATCCCCACTCCCATCCCCACTCCCACCCCCACCCCCATTCCCATCCCCACTCCCATCCCCACTCATACCCTCACCCATCCCCACTTCCACCCCCACTCCCAACCCCACTCCCACCTCCTCTCCCATTCCCACTTCAATCCCCACACCCATCCCCACTCCCACCCCCACTCCCATCCCTACTCTCACCCCCACTCCCAACCCCACTCCCATCCCCACTCCCATCCCCACTCCCATCCCCACTCCAATCCTCACACTCACCCCCACTCCCATCCCACTCCCATCCCCATTCCCACCCCCAATCCCATCCCCACTCTCACCCACACTCCCATCCCCACTCCCATCCCCACTCCATTCCCCACTCCCACCCCCACTCCCATCCCCACTCTCACCCCCACTCTCATCCCCATTCACATCCCCACTCCCATCCCCACTCCCATCCCCACTCCCATCCCCACTCTCACCCCCACTCCCAGCCCCACTCCCATCCCCTCTCCCATCCCCACTCCCACCCCCACTCTCACCCGCACACCCACCCCAACTCCCATTCCCACTCCCACCCCCACTCCCATCCCCACTCCCATCCCCACTCCCACTCCCATCCCCACGCCCAACCCCACTCCAATCCCCACTCTCACCCCCATTCCCATCCCCACTCCCACCCCCACTCCCACCCCCTCCCATTCCCACTCCAATCCCCACTCCAATCCCCACTCCCATCCCCACTCCCACTCCCCACTCTCACCCCCACTCCCATCCCCACGCCCATCCCCACTCCCATCCTCACTCCCATCCCCACTCTCACAACCACTCCCATCCCCACTCCCACCCCCACTCCCATCCCCACTCCCACCCCCACTCTCACCCCCACCCCCATCTCCACTCCCATCCCCACTCCCATCCCCAGTCCCACCCACCCCACTCCCATCCCCACTCCCACCCCCACTCCCACCCCCACTCCCACCCCCACTCCCATCCCCACTCCCACCCCCACTCCCACCCCCACTCCCACCCCCACTCCCATCCCCACTCCCATCCCCACTCCCATCCCCAGTCCCACCCACCCCACTCCCATCGCCACTCCCAACCCCTCTCCCACCCACACTCCCACCCCCAATCCCATCCCGATTCCCACCACCACTCCCATCACCATTCACATCCCCACTCCCATCCCAACTCCCATCCCCACTCCCATCCCCACTCCCACCCCCACCCCCATTCCCATCCCCACTCCCATCCCCACTCCCATCCCCACTCCCATCCCCACTCCCATCCCCACTCCCATCTCCACTCGCATCCGCACTCCCACCCACACTCCCACCCCACTCCCATCCCCACTCCCATTCCCACTCCCACACCCACTCCCACCCCCACTCCCACACCCACGCCCATCACCATTCACATCCCCACTCCTACCCATCCCACTCACACCCACCCCACTCCCGTCCCCACTCCCGTCACCACTCTCACCCCCACTCCCATTCCCATTCACATCCCCACTCCCATTCCCACTCCCATCCCCACTCCCATCCCCACTCTCACCCCCACGCCCACTCCCACTCCAATCCACACCCTCACCCCCACTCCCATCCCCACTCCCATCCCCACTCCCATCCCCACTCCAATCCCCACTCCCACCCCCACTCCCATCCCCGCTCCCACCCCCTCTCCCATCCCCACTCCCACCCTCACCCATCCCCACTTCCACCCCCACTCCCAACCCCACTCCCACCTCCTCTCCCATTCCCACTTCAATCCCCACACCCATCCCCACTCCCACCCCCACTCCCATCCCCACTCTCACCCCCACTCCCACCCCCACTCCCAACCTCACTCCCATCCCCACTCCCATTCCCACTTCAATCCCCACACCCATCCCCACTCCCACCCCCACTCCCATCCCCACTCTCACCCCCACTCCCACCCCCACTCCCAACCTCACTCCCATCCCCATTCCCACCACCAATCCCATCCCCACTCTCACCCACACTCCCATCCCCACTCCCATCCCCACTCCCATCCCCATTCACATCCCCACTCCCATCCCACTCCCATTCCCCACTCCCACCCCCACTCCCATCCCCACTCCCATCCCCACTCCCATCCCCACTCCCATCCCCACTCCAATCCTCACACTCACCCCCACTCCCATCCCACTCCCATCCCCATTCCCACCACCAATCCCATCCCCACTCTCACCCACACTCCCATCCCCACTCCCATCCCCACTCCCATCCCCATTCACATCCCCACTCCCATCCCCACTCCCATCCCCACTCCCATCCCCACTCCCACCCCCACTCCCATCCCCACTCCCACCCCCACTCTCACCCCCACTCCCACCCCAACTCCCATCCCCACTCCCACCCCCACTCCCATCCCCACTCCCATCCCCACTCCCACTCCCACTCCCATCCCCACGCCCAACCCCACTCCAATCCCCACTCCCACCCGCACTCCCATCCCCACTCCTAACCCCACTCCCACCCCCACTCTCACCCCCATTCCCATCCCCACTCCCACCCCCACTCCCACCCCCCTCCCATTCCCACTCCAATCCCCACTCCAATCCCCACTCCCATCCCCACTCCCATCCCCACTCCCATCCCCACGCCCATCCCCACTCCCATCCTCACTCCCATCCCCACTCTCACAACCACTCCCATCCCCACTCCCATCCCCACTCCCATCCCCACTCCCACCCCCACTCCCACCCCCACTCTCACCCCCACTCTCACCCCCACCCCCATCTCCACTCCCATCCACACTCCCACCCCCACTCCCACCAACCCCACTCCCATCCCCACTCCCATCACCACTCCCATCCCCAGTCCCACCCACCCCACTCCCATCGCGACTCCCAACCCCTCTCCCACCCACACTCCCATCCCCAATCCCATCCCGATTCCCACCACCACTCCCATCCCCACTCCCATCCCCACTCCCATCCCCACTCCCACCCCCACCCCCATTCCCATCCCCACTCCCATCCCCACTCCCATCCCCACTCCCATCTCCACTCGCATCCCCACTCCCACCCACACTCCCACCCCACTCCCAACCCCACCCCCATTCCCACTCCCACACCCACTCCCACCCCCACTCCCACACCCACGCCCATCACCATTCACATCCCCACTCCTACTCATCCCACTCACACCCACCCCACTCCCGTCCCCACTCCCGTCACCACTCTCACCCCCACTCCCATCCCCATTCACATCCCCACTCCCATCCCCACTCCCATCCCCACTCCCAACCCCACTCTCACCCCCACTCCTATCCCCTCTCCCATCCCCACTCCCACCCCCACTCTCACCCCCACTCCCACCCCAACTCCCATCCCCACTCCCATCCCCACTCCCACCCCCACTCCCATCCCCACTCCCATCCCCACTCCCACTCCCATCCCCACGCCCAACCCCACTCCAATCTCCACTCCCACCCCCACTCCCATCCCCACTCCTAACCCCACTCCCACCCCCACTCCCACCCCCTCCCATTCCCACTCCAATCCCCACTCCAATCCCCACTCTCACCCCCACTCCCATCCACACTCCCACCCCCACTCCCATCCTCACTCCCATCCCCACTCTCACAACCACTCCCATCCCCACTCCCATCCCCACTCCCACCCCCACTCTCACCCCCACCCCCATCTCCACTCCCATCCACACTCCCATCCCCACTCCCACTCCCACTCCCACCAACCCCACTCCCATCCCCACTCCCACCCCCACTCCCAACCCCACTCCCATCCCCACTCCCATCCCCACTCCCATTCCCACTCCCACACCCACTCCACCCCCACTCCCACACCCACGCCCATCACCATTCACATCCCCACTCCTACCCATCCCACTCACACCCACCCCACTCCCGTCCCCACTCCCATCCCCACTCCCACCCCCTCTCCCATCCCCACTCCCATCCCCACATCCATCCCCACTCCCATTCCCACACCCATCCCCACTCCCATCCCCACTCCCATCCCCACTCCCATCCCCACTCAAATCCTCACTCTCACCCCCACTCCCATCCCCACTCCCATCCCCACTCCCATCCCCACTCCCATCCCCACTCCCATCCCCACTCTCACCCCCACTCCCATGCCCATTCACATCCCCACTCCCATCCCCACTCCCATTCCCACTCTCACCCACACTCCCATTCCCACTCCCATCCCCTCTCCCATCCCCACTCCCACCCCCACTCTCACCCCCACTCCCACCCCAAATCCCATCCCCACTCCCACCCCCACTCCCATCCCCACTCCCATCCCCACTCCCACTCCCATCCCCACGCCCAACCCCACTCCAATCCCCACTCCCACCCCCACTCCCATCCCCACTCCTAACCCCACTCCCACCCCCACTCTCACCCCCATTCCCATCCCCACTCCCGCCCCCACTCCCACCCCCTCTCCCATTCCCACTCCAATCCCCACTCCAATCCCCACTCCCATCCCCACTTCCATCCCCACTCTCACCCCCACTCCCATCCCCACTCCCACCCCCACTCCCATCCCCACACCCATCCCCACTCCCATCCTCACTCCCATCCCCACTCTCACGCCCACTCCCATCCCCACTCCCATCCCCACTCCCACACCCACTCCCATCCCCACTCCCACCCCCACTCTCACCCCCACCTCCATCTCCACTCCCATCCCCACTCCCATCCCCACTCCCACCCCCACTCCCACCAACACCACTCCCATCCCCACTCCCACCCCCACTCCCACCCCCACTCCCATCACCACTCCCATCCCCAGTCCCACCCACCCCACTCCCATCGCCACTCCCAACCCCTCTCCCACCCACACTCCCACCCTCAATCCCATCCCGATTCCCACCACCACTCCCATCCCCATTCCCATCCCCACTCCCATCCCCACTCCCATCCCCACTCCCATCCCCATTCCCATCCCCACTCGCATCCCCACTCCCACCCCCACTCCCACCCCACTCCAACCCCCACTCCCATCCCCACTCCCATCCCCACTCCCATCCCCACTCCCACCCCAACTCCCACCCCACTCCCATCCACACTCTCAACCCCAATCCCATCCCCACTCCCACCCCCACCCATCCCCACTCCCACCCCCACTCCCATCCCCACTCCCACTCACACCCGCACTCCGACTCCCACCCCCACTCCCACCCCACTCCCACCCCCACTCCCATCCCCACTCCCATCCCCACTCCCATCCCCACTCCCACCCCAACTCCCACCCCACTCCCATCCACACTCTCAACCCCAATCCCATCCCCACTCTCACCCCCAGTCCCATCCCCACTCCAACCCCCACTCCCATCCCCACATCCATCCCCTCTCCCATCCCCACTCCCATCCCCACATCCATCCCCACTCCCATCAGCATTCACATCCCCACTCCCACCCACCACACTCACTCCCACCCCACTCCCACCCCCAATCCCATCCCCACTCTCACCCCCACTCCCATCCCCACTCCCATCCCCACTCCCATCCCCACTCCATTCCCCACTCCCACCCCCACTCCCATCCCCACTCCCATCCCCACTCCCATCCCCACTCTCACCCCCACTCCCAACCCCATTCACATCCCCACTCCCATCCCCACTCCCATCCCCACTCTCACCCCCACTCCCATCCCCACTCCCATCCCCTCTCCCATCCCCACTCCCATCCCCACTCTCACCCCCACTCCCATCCCCACTCTCACCCCCACTCCCATCCCCACTCCCATCCCCACTCTCACCCCCACTCCCATCCCCACTCCCATCCCCTCTCCCATCCCCACTCCGACCCCTACTCTCACCCCCACTCCCACCCCAACTCCCATCCCCACTCCCACCCCCACTCCCATCACCACTCCCATCCCCACTCAAACTCCCATCCCCACGCCCAGCCCCACTCCAATCCCCACTCCCACCCCCACTCCCTTCCCCACTCCTAACCCCACTCCCACCCCCACTCTCACCCCCATTCCCATCCCCACTCCCACCCCCACTCCCACCCCCTCTCCCATTCCCACTCCAATCCCCACTCCAATCCCCACTCCCATCCCCACTTCCATCCCCACTCTCACCCCCACTCCCATCCCCACTCCCACCCCCACTCCCATCCCCACGCCCATCCCCACTCCCATCCTCACTCCCATCCCCACTCCCACACCCTCTCCGGTCCCCACTCCCACCCCCACTCTCACCCCCACCCTCATCTCCACTCCCATCCCCACTCCCATCCCCATTCCCACACCCACTCCCACCAACACCACTCCCATCCCCACTCCCACCCCCACTCCCACCACCACTCCCATCACCACTCCCATCCCCAGTCCCACCCACCCCACTCCCATCGCCACACCCAACCCCTCTCCCACCCACACTCCCACCCCCAATCCCATCCCGATTCCCACCACCACTCCCATCCCCATTCCCATCCCCACTCCCATCCCCACTCCCATCCCCACTCCCATCCCCACTCCCTTCCCCCACTCCCACCCCACTCCCACCCCCACTCCCATCCCCACTCCCATCCCCACTCCCACCCCAACTCCAACCCCACTCCCATCCACACTCTCAACCCCAATCCCATCCCCACTCCCACCCCCACCCATCCCCACTCCCACCCCCACTCCAATCCCCACTCCCACCCCCACTCCAATCCCCACACCCATCCCCACTCCCATCCCCACTCCCATCCCCTCTCCCACCACCACTCCCACCCCCACTCCAATCCCCACTCCGACCCCCACTCCGACCCCCACTCCCATCCCCACTCCCATCCCCACTCCCACCCCCACTCCCATCCCCACTCCCACTCACACCCGCACTCCGAACCCCACCCCAATCCCCACTCCATTCCCCACTCTCACCCCCAGTCCCATCCCCACTCCCACCCCCACTCCCATCCACACTCCCATCCACACACCCACCCCCACTCCCATCCCCACTCCCACCCCCACTCCCATCCCCACTCCCATCACCACTCCCAACCCCACTCCCATTCCCACTCCCATCCCCACTCCCATCCCCACTCCCACCCCCACTCCCATCCCCACTCCCATCACCACTCCCAACCCCACTCCCATTCCCACTCACACCCCCACTCCGACCCCCACTCCCATCCCCACTCCCATCCCCACTCCCATCCCCACTCCCATCCCCACTCCCATCCCCACTCCCATTCCCACACCCACACCCATACCCACCCCCACTCCCACACCCAATCCCATCACCATTCACATCCCCACTCCCACCCATCCCACTCACACCCACCCCACTCCCGTCCCCACTCCCGTCACCACCCCCATCAAAACTCCCGTCCCCATTCCCGTCCCCACTCCCATCAGCATTCACCTCCCCACTCCCACCCACCACACTCACTCCCACCCCACTCCCACCCCCACTCCCATCCCCACTCCCACCCCCTCTCCCATCCCCACTCCCATCCCCACATCCATCCCCACTCCCATCCCCACACCCATCCCCACTCCCATCCCCACTCCCACCCCCAACTCCCACCCACCCCACTCCCATCCACCCCACTCCCACTCCCACTCCTATTCCCACTTGCATCCCCACTCCCACCTCCACTCCCAACCCCACTCCCACCGACCCCGCTCCTAACCCCACTCCTACACCCACTCCCATCCCCACTCCCATCCCCGCTCCCATCCCCACTCCCATCCCCACTCCCATCCCCACTCCCATCCCCATTCCCATCACCACTCCCACCCCCACTCCCATCCCCACTCCCACCCCCTCTCCCATCCCCACTCCCACCCTCACCCATCCCCACTTCCACCCCCACTCCCAACCCCACTCCCACCTCCTCTCCCATTCCCACTTCAATCCCCACACCCATCCCCACTCCCACCCCCACTCCCATCCCCACTCTCACCCCCACTCCCACCCCCACTCCCAACCCCACTCCCATCCCCACTCCCATCCCCACTCCCATCCCCACTTCAATCCTCACACTCACCCCCACTCCCATCCCACTCCCATCCCCATTCCCACCCCCAATCCCATCCCCACTCTCACCCACACTCCCATCCCCACTCACATCCCCACTCCATTCCCCACTCCCACCCCCACTCCCACCCCCACTCCCATCCCCACTCTCACCCCCACTCCCATCCCTTATTCACATCCCCACTCCCATCCCCACTCCCATCCCCACTCCCACCCCCACTCCCATCCCCACTCCCAGCCCCACTCCCATTCCCTCTCCCATCCCCACTCCCACCCCCACTCTCACCCCCACTCCCACCCCAACTCCCATCCCCACTCCCACCCCCACTCCCATCCCCACTCCCATCCCCACTCCCACTCCCATCCCCACGCCCAACCCCACTCCAATCCCCACTCCCACCCGCACTCCCATCCCCACTCCTAACCCCACTCCCACCCCCACTCCCACCCCCACTCCCATCCCCATTCACATCCCCACTCCCATCCCCACTCCCATCCCCACTCCCATCCCCACTCCCATCCCCACCCCCACCCCCACTCCCATCCCCACTCCCATCCACACTCCCACCCCCACTCCCATCCCCACTCCCATCCCCACTCCCATCCCCACTCCCACCCCCACCCCCATTCCCATCCCCACTCCCATCCCCACTCCCATCTCCACTCGCATCCCCACTCCCACCCACACTCCCACCCCACTCCCATCCCCACTCCCATCCCCATTCCCATCCCCACTCGCATCCCCACTCCCTTCCCCCACTCCCACCCCACTCCCACCCCACTCCCACCCCCACTCCCATCCCCACTCCCATCCCCACTCCCACCCCAACTCCAACCCCACTCCCATCCACACTCTCAACCCCAATCCCATCCCCACTCCCACCCCCACCCATCCCCACTCCCACCCCCACTCCAATCCCCACTCCCACCCCCACTCCAATCCCCACACCCACCCCCACTCCCATCCCTTCTCCCACCACCACTCCCACCCCCACACCCATCCCCACTCCGACCCCCACTCCGACCCCCACTCCCATCCCCACTCCCATCCCCACTCCCACCCCCACTCCCATCCCCACTCCCACTCACACCCGCACTCCGACCCCCACCCCAATCCCCACTCCATTCCCCACTCTCACCCCCAGTCCCATCCCCACTCCCACCCCCACTCCCATCCACACTCCCATCCACACACCCACCCCCACTCCCATCCCCACTCCCACCCCCACTCCCATCCCCACTCCCATCACCACTCCCAACCCCACTCCCATTCCCACTCACACACCCACTCCGACCCCCACTCCCACCCCCACTCCCATCCCCACTCCCATCCCCACTCCCATCCCCACTCCCATCCCCACTCCCACCCCCACTCCCATCCCCACTCCCATCACCACTCCCAACCCCACTCCCATTCCCACTCACACCCCCACTCCGACCCCCACTCCCATCCCCACTCCCATCCCCACTCCCATCCCCACTCCCATCCCCACTCCCATCCCCACTCCCATTCCCACACCCACACCCATACCCACCCCCACTCCCACACCCACTCCCATCACCATTCACATCCCCACTCCCACCCATCCCACTCACACCCACACCACTCCCGTCCCCACACCCATCACCACTCCCATCAAAACTCCCGTCCCCATTCCCGTCCCCACTCCCATCAGCATTCACCTCCCCACTCCCACCCACCACACTCACTCCCACCCCACTCCCACCCCCACTCCCATCCCCACTCCCATCCCCACATCCATCCCCACTCCCATCCCCACACCCATCCCCACTCCCATCCCCACTCCCACCCCCAACTCCCACCCACCCCACTCCCATCCACCCCACTCCCACTCCCACTCCTATTCCCACTTCCATCCCCACTCCCACCTCCACTCCCAACCCCACTCCCACCGACCCCGCTCCTAACCCCACTCCTACACCCACTCCCATCCCCACTCCCATCCCCGCTCCCATCCCCACTCCCATCCCCACTCCCATCCCCACTCCCATCCCCATTCCCATCACCACTCCCACCCCCACTCCCATCCCCACTCCCACCCCCTCTCCCATCCCCACTCCCACCCTCACCCATCCCCACTTCCACCCCCACTCCCAACCCCACTCCCACCTCCTCTCCCATTCCCACTTCAATCCCCACACCCATCCCCAATCCCACCCCCACTCCCATCCCCACTCTCACCCCCACTCCCACCCCCACTCCCAACCCCACTCCCATCCCCACTCCCATCCCCACTCCCATCCCCACTTCAATCCTCACACTCACCCCCACTCCCATCCCACTCCCATCCCCATTCCCACCCCCAATCCCATCCCCACTCTCACCCACACTCCCATCCCCACTCACATCCCCACTCCATTCCCCACTCCCACCCCCACTCCCACCCCCACTCCCATCCCCACTCTCACCCCCACTCCCATCCCTTATTCACATCCCCACTCCCATCCCCACTCCCATCCCCACTCCCACCCCCACTCCCATCCCCACTCCCAGCCCCACTCCCATTCCCTCTCCCATCCCCACTCCCACCCCCACTCTCACCCCCACTCCCACCCCAACTCCCATCCCCACTCCCACCCCCACTCCCATCCCCACTCCCATCCCCACTCCCACTCCCATCCCCACGCCCAACCCCACTCCAATCCCCACTCCCACCCGCACTCCCATCCCCACTCCTAACCCCACTCCCACCCCCACTCCCACCCCCACTCCCATCCCCATTCACATCCCCACTCCCATCCCCACT
Source organism: Scyliorhinus torazame (assembly GCF_047496885.1). Classification (NCBI taxonomy): domain Eukaryota; kingdom Metazoa; phylum Chordata; class Chondrichthyes; order Carcharhiniformes; family Scyliorhinidae; genus Scyliorhinus; species Scyliorhinus torazame. The sequence goes on from NW_027308925.1 coordinate 33,649, forward strand.
CCCATCCCCACTCCCATCCCCACTCCCATCCCCACCCCCACCCCCACTCCCATCCCCACTCCCATCCCCACTCCCACCCCCACTCCCATCCCCACTCCCATCCCCACTCCCACCCCCACTCCCACCCCCACTCTCACCCCCACTCCCACCCCCACTCCCATCCCCACTCCCATCCCCACTCCTAACCCCACTCCCACCCCCACTCCCACCCCCACTCCCACCCCCACTCCCACCCCCACTCCCACCCCCACCCCCACCCCCACTCCCACCCCCACTCCCATCCCCACTCCCACCCCCACTCCTAACCCCACTCCCACCCCACTCCCACCCCCACTCCCACCCCCACTCCCACCCCCACTCCCACCCCCCACTCCCACCCCCACCCCCACCCCCACTCCCACCCCCCACTCCCATCCCCACTCCCACCCCCACTCCTAACCCCACTCCCACCCCCACTCTCACCCCCACTCCCATCCCCATTCACATCCCCACTCCCATCCCCCACTCCCATCCCCACTCCCATCCCCACTCCCACCCCCACTCCCATCCCCACTCCCAGCCCCACTCCCATCCCCTCTCCCATCCCCACTCCCACCCCCACTCTCACCCCCACTCCCACCCCAACTCCCATCCGCACTCCCACCCCCACTCCCATCCCCACTCCCATCCCCACTCCCACTCCCATCCCCACGCCCAACCCCACTCCAATCCCCACTCCCACCCGTGCTCCCATCCCCACTCCTAACCCCACTCCCACCCCACTCTCACCCCCATTCCCATCCCCACTCCCCACCCCACTCCCACCCCCTCCCATTCCCACTCCAATCCCCACTCCAATCCCCACACTCCATCCCCACTCCCATCCCCACTCTCACCCCCACTCCCATCCACACTCCCACCCCCACGCCCATCCCCACGCCCATCCCCACGCCCATCCCCACTCCCATCCTCACTCCCATCCCCACTCTCACAACCACTCCCATCCCCACTCCCATCCCGACTCCCACCCCCACTCCCATACCCACTCCCACCCCCCACTCTCACCCCCACCTACCCCCATCTCCACTCCCCATCCCCACTCCCCCACCAACCCCACTCCCATCCCCACTCCCACCCCCACTCCCACCCCCCACCTCCCATCCCCACTCCCATCACCACTCCCATCCCCAGTCCCACCCACCCCACTCCCATCGCCACTCCCAACCCCTCTCCCACCCACACTCCACCCCCAATCCCATCCCGATTCCCACCACCACTCCCATCCCCACTCCCATCCCCACTCCCATCCCCCACTCCCACCCCCACCCCCATCTCCCATCCCCACTCCCATCCCCCCACTCCCATCCCCACTCCCATCCCCACTCCCATCTCCACTCGCATCCCCACTCCACCCACACTCCCACCCCACTCCCATCCCCACTCCCATTCCCACTCCCACACCCACTCCCACCCCCACTCCCACACCCACGCCCATCACCATTCACATCCCCACTCCCATCCCCACTCCCATTCCCACTCCCACACCCCACTCCCACCCCCACTCCCACACCCACGCCCATCACCATTCACATCCCCACTCCTACCCATCCCACTCACACCCCACCCCACTCCCGTCCCCACTCCCCATCCCCACTCCCATCCCCACTCCCATCCCCACTCTCACCCCCCACTCCCAGCCCCACTCCCACCCCCACTCCCATCCCCACTCTCACCCCCACTCCCACCCCCACTCCCAACCCCACTCCCATCCCCACTCCCTTCCCCACTCCCATTCCCACTTCAATCCTCACACTCACCCCCACTCCCATCCCACTCCCATCCCCATTCCCACCCCCAATCCCATCCCCACTCTCACCCACACTCCCATCCCCCACTCCCACCCCCACTCCCATTCCCACTCCAATCCCCACTCTCACCCCCACTCCCATCCACACTCCCACCCCCACTCCCACCCCCTCCCATCCCCACTCCCATCCCCACGCCCATCCCCACTCCCATCCTCACTCCCACCCCCACTCTCACCCCCCACCCCCATCTCCACTCCCATCCCCACCCCCATCTCCACTCCCATCCCCACTCCCATCGCCACTCCCAACCCCTCTCCCACCCACACTCCCACCCCCAATCCCATCCCGATTCCCACCACCACTCCCATCCCCATTCCCATCCCCACTCCCATCCCCACTCCCACCCCCACTCCCATCCCCACTCCCACCCCCACTCCCATCCCACTCACTCCCACCCCCACCCCCATTCCCATCCCCACTCCCAGCCCCACTCCCATCTCCACTCGCATCCCCACTCCCACCCACACTCCCACCCCACTCCCATCCCCACTCCCATCCCCACTCCCATTCCCACTCCCACACCCACTCCCACCCCCACTCCCACACCCACGCCCATCACCATTCACATCCCCACTCCTACCCATCCCACTCACACCCACCCCACTCCCGTCCCCACTCCCATCCCCACTCCCACCCCCTCTCCCATCCCCACTCCCATCCCCACATCCATCCCCACTCCCATCCCCACTCCCATCCCACCTCCATCCCCACTCAAATCCTCACTCTCACCCCCACTCCCATCCCCACTCCCCATCCCCATTCCCACCCCCACTCTCACCCACACTCCCATCCCCACTCCCATCCCCACTCCCATTCCACTCCCATCCCCACTCTCACCCCCACTCCCATTCCCACTCCCATCCCCACTCCCATTCCCACTCCCATTCCCACTCCCATCCCCACTCCCATTCCCACTCTCACCCCCACTCCCATCCCCACTCCCATTCCCACTCCCATCCCCACTCCCCATTCCCACTCCCATCCCCACTCCCATTCCCACTCCCCACCCACACTCCCATCCCCACTCCCACCCCCACTCCCACCCCAACTCCCATCCCCACTCCCACCCCCACTCCCATCCCCACTCCCATCCCCACTCCCACTCTCATCCCCCACGCCCAACCCCACTCCAATCCCCACTCCCACCCCCACTCCCATCCCCACTCCTAACCCCACTCCCACCCCCACTCTCACCCCCATTCCCATCCCCACTCCCACCCCACTCCCACCCCGTCTCCCATTCCCACTCCCATCCTCACTCCCATCCCCACTCTCACGCCCACTCCCATCCCCACTCCCACCCCCACTCCCCACCAACACCACTCCCATCCCCACTCCCACCCCCACTCCTACCCCCACTCCCATCCCCACTCCCATCACCACTCCCATCCCCAGTCCCACCCACCCCACTCCCATCGCCACTCCCAACCCCTCTCCCACCCACACTCCCACCCCCAATCCCATCCCGATTCCCACCACCACTCCCATCTCCATTCCCATCCCCCACTCCCATCCCCACTCCCATCCCCACTCCCATCCCCATTCCCATCCCCACTCCCATCGCCACTCCCATCCCCACTCCCACCCCACTCCCACCCCCACTCCCATCCCCACTCCCATCCCCACTCCCACCCCAACTCCCACCCCACTCCCATCCACACTCTCAACCCCAATCCCATCCCCACTCCCACCCATCCCCACTCCCACTCACACCCGCACTCCGACCCCCACCACCATCCCCACTCCATTCCCCACTCTCACCCCCAGTCCCATCCCCACTCCCATCCCCACTCCCATCCCCAGTCCCACCCCCACTCCCACCCCCACTCTCACCCCCATTCACATCCCCACTCCCATCCCCACTCTCACCCCCATTCACATCCCCACTCCCATCCCCACTCCGACCCCTACTCTCACCCCCACTCCCACCCCAACTCCCATCCCCACTCCCACCCCCCACTCCCACCCCCACTCTCACCCCCATTCCCATCCCCACTCCCACCCCCACTCCCACCCCCTCTCCCATTCCCACTCCAATCCCCACTCCAATCCCCACTCCCATCCCCACTTCCATCCCCACTCTCACCCCCACTCCCATCCCCACTCCCACCCCCACTCCCACCCCCACTCCCATCCCCACGCCCATCCCCACTCCCATCCTCACTCCCATCCCCACTCTCACCCCCACTCCCATCCCCACTCCCATCCCCACTCCCACACCCACTCCGGTCCCCACTCCCACCCCCACTCTCACCCCCACCCTCATCTCCACTCCCATCCCCACTCCCATCCCCACTCCCACCCCCACTCCCACCAATACCACTCCCATCCCACTCCCACCCCCACTCCCACCCCCACTCCCATCACCACTCCCATCACCACTCCCATCCCCAGTCCCACCCACCCCACTCCCATCGCCACACCCAACCCCTCTCCCACCCACACTCCCACCCCCAATCCCATCCCGATTCACACCACCACTCCCATCCCCATTCCCATCCCCACTCCCATCCCCACTCCCATCCCCACTCCCATCCCCACTCCCATCCCCACTCCCATCCCCACTCCCATCTCCACTCGCATCCCCACTCCCACCCACACTCCCACCCCACTCCCATCCCCACTCCCATCCCCACTCGCATCCCCACTCCCTTCCCCCACTCCCACCCCACTCCCACCGCACTCCCACCCCCACTCCCATCCCCACTCCCATCCCCACTCCCACCCCAACTCCAACCCCACTCCCATCCACACTCTCAACCCCAATCCCACCCCCACTCCCATCCCCACTCCCAACCCCACTCCCATCCCCACTCCCATCCCCTCTCCCACCACCACTCCAATCCCCACACCCATCCCCACTCCCATCCCCACTCCCACCCCCACTCCCATCCCCACTCCCACCCCCACTCCAATCCCCACACCCATCCCCACTCCCATCCCCACTCCCATCCCCTCTCCCACCACCACTCCCACCCCCACTCCCATCCCCACTCCGACCCCCACTCCGACCCCCACTCCCATCCCCACTCCCATCCCCACTCCCACCCCCACTCCCATCCACACTCCCATCCACACACCCACCCCCACTCCCATCCCCACTCTCACCCCCAGTCCCATCCCCACTCCCACCCCCACTCCCATCCACACTCCCATCCACACACCCACCCCCACTCCCATCCCCACTCCCACCCCCACTCCCATCCCCACTCCCATCACCACTCCCAACCCCACTCCCATCCCCACTCCCATCCCCACTCCCATCCCCACTCCCATCCCCACTCCCATCCCCACTCCCATCCCCACTCCCATTCCCACACCCACACCCATACCCACCCCCACTCCCACACCCACTCCCATCACCATTCACATCCCCACTCCCACCCATCCCACTCACACCCACCCCACTCCCGTCCCCACTCCCATCAAAACTCCCATCCCCATTCCCGTCCCCACTCCCATCAGCATTCACCTCCCCACTCCCACCCACCACACTCACTCCCACCCCACTCCCACCCCCACTCCCATCCCCACTCCCACCCCCTCTCCCATCCCCACTCCCATCCCCACATCCATCCCCACTCCCATCCCCACACCCATCCCCACTCCCATCCCCACTCCCATCCCCACTCCCACCCCCAACTCCCACCCACCCCACTCCCATCCACTCCACTCCCACTCCTACTCCTATTCCCACTTCCATCCCCACTCCCACCTCCACTCCCAACCCCACTCCCACCGACCCCGCTCCTAACCCCACTCCTACACCCACTCCCATCCCCACTCCCATCCCCGCTCCCATCCCCACTCCCATCCCCACTCCCATCCCCATTCCGATCACCACTCCCCTCCCCATTCCCATCCCCACTACCACCCCCACTCCCACCCGCACTCACATCCCCACTCCCAACCCCACTCCCACGCCCACTCCCACCCCCACTCCCACCCACCCCACACCCACCCCCACTCCCAATGCCACTCCCATCTCCACTCTCATCCCCACTCCCACCGACCCCACTCCCATCCCCACTCCCAGCCCCACTCCCATCCCCACTCCCATCCCCATTCCTACCCCCACTCCCATCCCCACTCACACCGACCCCACTCACCCCCCACTCCCATCCCCACTCCCATCCCCACTCCCACCCCAACTCCCACCCCAACTCCCATCCCCACTCCCATCCCCACTCCCACTTCCACTCCCATCCCCACTCTCACCACCACTCCCACCCCCATTCCCACCTCCACTACCATCCACACTCCCATCCCCACTCCCACCCCCACTCCCATCCCCACTCCCATCCCCACTCCCACCACCACTCCCATCCCCACTCCTATCCCCACTCTCACCCCCACTCCCATCCCCACTCTCACCCCCACTCCCACCCCCATTCCCATCCCCACTCCCATCCACACTCCCATCCCCACTCCCACCCCCACTCCCATCCCCACTCCCACCCCCACTCCCATCCCCACTCCCACCCCCACACCCACCCCCACTCCCACCCCCATTCCCACCCCCATTCCCATCCCCACTCCCATCCCCACTCCCATCCCCACTCCCACCCCCACACCCACCCCCACTCCCATCCCCACTCTCATCACCAATCCCACCCCCATTCCCGCCTCCACTCCCACCCCCACTCCCATCCCCACTCCCACCCCCACTACCACCCCCATTCCCACCCCCATCCCAATCCCCACTCCCTGCCCCACTCCCACCTCCACTCCCACCCCCACTCCCATCCCCACTCCCACCCCACTCCCATCCCCACTCCCATCCCCACTCTCACCCCCAATCCCATCCCCACTCCCACCCCCACTCCAATCCCCATTCCCACCCCGATTCCCACCCCATTTCCATCCCCACTCTCACCCCCAGTCCCATCCCCACTACCACCCCCACTTCCATCCCCACTCCCACCCCCACTCCCATTCCCACTCCCACCCCCACTCCCATCCCCGCTCCCATCCCCGCTCCCTTCCCCTCTCCCATCCCCACTCCCACCCCCACTTCCATCCCCACTCCCACCCCCACTCCTATCCCCACTCCCATCCCCACTCCCATACCCACTCCCATACCCACTCCCATCCCCACTCTCACCCCCACTCCCATTCCCACTCCCACCCCCACTCCCATCCCCACTCCCACCCCCACTCCCACCCCCATTCCCACCCCGATTCCCACCCCACTCCCATCCCCACTCCCACTTCCACTCCCATCCCCACTCCCATCCCCACTCCCACCCCCACACCCACCCCCATTCCCACCCCCATTCCCACCCCCATTCCCATCCCCACTCCCTACCCCACTCCCACCCCCATTCCCACCCCCATTCCCACCTCCACTCCCACCCCCACTCCCATCCCCACTCCCACCCCACTCCCATCCCCACTCCCATCCCCACTCTCACCCCCAATCCCATCCCCACTCCCATCCCCATTCACATCCCCACTCCCATCCCCACTCCCACCCCCATTCCCACCCCCATTCCCATCCCCACTCCCACCCCCACTCCCACCCCCATTCCCACCCCGATTCCCACCTCACTCCCATCCCCACTCCCACTTCCACTCCCATCCCCACTCTCATCACCACCCCCACCCCCATTCCCATCCCCACTCCCACCCCCATTCCCACCTTCACTCCCCCCCCACTCCCATCCCCTCTCCCACCCCACTCCCATCCCCACTCCCATCCCCACTCTCACCCCCAATCCCATCCCCACTCCCATCCCCATTCACATCCCCACTCCCATCCCCACTCCCACCCCCACTCCCATCCCCACTCCCACCCCCACTCCCACCCCAACTCCCACCCCAACTCCCATCCCCACTCCCACCCCCACTCCCATCCCCACTCCCACCCCCACTCCAATCCCCACTCCCATCCCCACTCTCACCCCCACTCCCACCCACACTCCCACCACCACTCCCATCCCCACTCCCATCCCCACTCCCACCCCCACTCCCATCCCCACTCTCACCCCCACTCCCACCCCCATTCCCACCCCGATTCCCACCCCACTCCCATCCCCACTCCCACACCCACTTCCATCCCCACTCCCACCCCCACTCCCATTCCCACTCCCATCCCCTCTCCCATCCCCACTCCCACCCCCACTCCCACCCTCACTCCCAACCCCACTCCCATTCCCACTCACCCCCCCACTCCGATCCCCGCTCCCATCCCCGCTCCCATCCCCACTCCCATCCCCACTCCTATCCCCACTCCCATCCCCACTCCCATACCCACTCCCATCCCCACTCCCATCCCCACTCCCATCCCCACTGCCACACCCACTCCCACCCCCACTCCCACACCGACTCCCATCACCATTCACATCCCCACTCCCACCCACCCCTCTCACACCTACCCCACTCCCGTCCCCATACCCGTCCCCATTCCCATCACCATTCACATCCCCACTCCCACCCACCCCACTCACTCCCACCCCACTCCCACCCCCACTCCCATCCCCACTCCCACCCCATCTCCCATCCCCACTCCCATCCCCACTCCCACCCCCACTCCCATCCCCACTCCCATCCTCACTCCCACCCACCCCACTCCCAACCCAACTCCCATCCCCACTCCCACCCCCGCTCCCACCCCCACTCCCACCAACCCCACCCCCATCCCCACTCCCACCCCCACTCCAACCCCCACTCCCATCCCCAGTCCCACCCACCCCACTCCCATCGCCACTCCCAACCCCTCTCCCACCCACACTCCCACCCCCACACCCATCCTGATTCCCACCACCACTCCCATCCCCATTCCCACCCCCACTCCCATCCCCACTCCCACCCCCACTCCCACCCCCACTCCCATCCCCATTCCCATCCCCACTCCCACCCCCACTCCCATCTCCACTCCCATCCCCACTCCCACCCCCACTCCCACACTCACTCCCATCCCCATTCCCATCCCCACTCCCACCCCCACTCCCATCCGCATTCCCATCCCCACTCCCACCCCCACTCCCATCTCCACTCCCATCCCCACTCCCATCCCCACTCTCACCCCCACTCCCATCCCCATTCCCATCCCCATTCCCATCCCCACTCCCACCCCCACTCCCATCTCCACTCCCATCCCCACTCCCATCCCCACTCTCACCCCCACTCCCATCCCCATTCCCATCCCCATTCCCATCCCCACTCTCACCCCCACTCCCATCCCCATTCCCATCCCCATTCCCATCCCCACTCCCATCCCCACTCCCATTCCCATCCCCATTCCCATCCCCACTCCCACCCCCACTCCCATCCCCACTCCCATCCCCACTCCCATTCCCACTCCCACCCCCACTCCGATCCCCACTCCCACCCCCACTCCCATCCCCACTCCCACCCCCACTCCGATCCCCACTCCCACCCCCACTCCCACCCCCACTCCCATCCTCACTCCCACCCCCACTCCCATCCCCACTCCCATTCCCACCCACCCCACTCCCACCCCCACTCCCATCCCCACTCCCATCCCCACTCCCACCCACCCCACTCCCATCCCCACTCCCATCCCCACTCGCATCCCCACTCCCATCCACATTCCCATCCCCATTCCCATCCCCACTCCCATCCCCACTCCCACCCCCACCCCCATCCCCACTCTCATTCACACTCCCATCCCCCCTCCCACCAACATTCGAATCCCCACTCCCACCCATCCCACTCCCATCCACCCCACTCCCACCCCCACTCCCATCCCCACTCTCATTCACACTCCCATCCCCACTCCCATCCCCACTCCCACCAACATTCGAATCCCCACTCCCACCCCCCCCACTCCCACCCCCCCACTCCCATCCACCCCACTCCCACCCCCACGCCCATCCCCACTCCCACCCCCAGTCCCATCCCCACTCCCATCTCCACTCTCATCCCCACTCCCACCCACCCCACTCCCATCCCCACTCCCACCCCCACTCCCATCCCCACTCTCATCCCCACTCCCATCCCCACTCCCGTCCCCACTCCCATCCCCACTTCCATCCCCACTCCCAGCTCCACTCCCAACCAGGGGTAAGCCATGGGGTACGGGCCTCTGGCACGGAGTCTGTCCCTGTTGCTCAGAAGGGAAGGGGGGAGAAGAGCAGATCATTAGTAATTGGGGCTGTATAGTCAGGGGCACAGATAGGAGATTTTGTGGGAGCGTGACAGACTCACGTTTGGTATGTTGCCTCCCAGGTGCAAGGGTACGTGATGTCTCGGATCGTGTTTTCTGGGTCCTTAGGGGGAGGGGGAGCAGCCCCAAGTCGTGGTCCATATTGACACTAACGACATAGGTAGGAAAGGGGACAAGGATGTCAGGCAGGCTTTCAGGGAGCTAGGATGGAAGCTCAGAACTAGAACAAACAGAGTTGTTATCTCTGGGTTGTTGCCCGTGCCACGTGATAGTGAGATGAGGAATAGGGAGAGAGAGCATTTAAACACGTGGCTACAGGGATGGTGCAGGCGGGAGGGATTCAGATTTCTGGATAACTGGGTCTCTTTCTGGGGAAGGTGGGACCTCTACAGACAGGATGGTCTACATCTGAACCTGAGGGGCACAAATATCCTGGGGGGAGATTTGTTAGTGCTCTTTGGGGAGGTTTAAATTAATGCAGCAGGGGCATGGGAACCTGGATTGTAGTTTTAGGGTAAGGGAGAATGAGAGTATAGAGGTCAGGAGCACAGATTTGACGTCGCAGGAGGGGGCCAGTGTTCAGGTAGGTGGTTTGAAGTGTGTCTACTTCAATGCCAGGAGTATACGAAACAAGGTAGGGGAACTGGCAGCGTGGGTTGGTACCTGGGACTTCGATGTTGTGGCCATTTCGGAGACATGGATAGAGCAGGGACAGGAATGGATGTTGCAGGTTCCGGGGTTTAGATGTTTTAGTAAGCTCAGAGAAGGAGGCAAAAGAGGGGGAGGTGTGGCGCTGCTAGTCAAGAGCAGTATTACGGTGGCGGAGAGAATGCTAGATGGGGACTCTTCTTCCGAGGTAGTATGGGCTGAGGTTAGAAACAGGAAAGGAGAGGTCACCCTGTTGGGAGTTTTTTATAGGCCTCCTAATAGTTCTAGGGATGTAGAGGAAAGGATGGCGAAGATGATCCTGGATATGAGCGAAAGTAACAGGGTAGTTATTATGGGAGACTTTAACTTTCCAAATATTGACTGGAAAAGATATAGTTCGAGTACATTAGATGAGTCGTTTTTTGTACAGTGTGTGCAGGAGGGTTTCCTGAAACAATATGTTGACAGGCCAACAAGAGGCGAGGCCACGTTGGATTTGTTTTTGGGTAATGAACCAGGCCAGGTGTTGGATTTGGAGGTAGGAGAGCACTTTGGGGACAGTGACCACAATTCGGTGTCGTTTACGTGAATGATGGAAAGGGATAAGTATACACCGCAGGGCAAGAGTCATAGCTGGGGGAAGGGCAATTATGATGCCATTAGACGTGACTTGGGGGGGATAAGGTGGAGAAGTAGGCTGCAAGTGTTGGGCACACTGGATAAGTGGGGCTTCTTCAAGGATCAGCTACTGCGTGTTCTTGATAAGTATGTACCGGTCAGGCAGGGAGGAAGGCGTCGAGCGAGGGTACCGTGGTTTACCAAGGAAGTGGAATCTCTTGTTAAGAGGAAGAAGGAGGCCTATGTGAAGATGAGGTGTGAAGTTTCAGTTGGGGCGATGGATAGTTACAAGGTAGCGAGGAAGGATCTAAAGAGAGAGCTAAGACGAGCAAGGAGGGGACATGAGAAGTATTTGGCAGGAAGGATCAAGGAAAACCCAAAAGCTTTCTATAGGTATGTCAGGAATAAGCGAATGACTAGGGAAAGAGTAGGACCAGTCAAGGACAGGGATGGGAAATTGTGTGTAGAGTCTGAAGAGATAGGCGAGATACTAAATGAATATTGTTCGTCAGTATTCACTCAGGAAAAAGATAATGTTGTGGAGGAGAATGCTGAGCCCCAGGCTAATAGATTAGATGGCTTTGAGGTGCGTAGGGAAGAGGTGTTGGCAATTCTGGACAGGCTGAAAATAGATAAGTCCCCGGGACCTGATGGGATTTATCCTAGGATTCTCTGGGAGGCCAGGGAAGAGATTGCTGGACCTTTGGCTTTGATTTTTATGTCATCATTGGCTACAGGAATAGTGCCAGAGGACTGGAGGACAGCAAATGTGGTCCCTTTGTTCTAAAAGGGGAGCAGAGACAACCCCGGCAACTATAGACCGGTGAGCCTCACGTCTGTAGTGGGTAAAGTCTTGGAGGGGATTATAAGAGACAAGATTTATAATCATCTAGATAGGAATAATATGATCAGGGATAGTCAGCATGGCTTTGTGAAGGGTAGGTCATGCCTCACAAACCTTATTGAGTTCTTTGAGAAGGTGACTGAACAGGTAGATGAGGGTAGAGCAGATGATGTGGTGTATATGGATTTCAGCAAAGCGTTTGATAAGGTTCCCCACGGTAGGCTATTGCAGAAAATACGGAGGCTGGGGATTGAGGGTGATTTAGAGATGTGGATCAGAAATTGGCTAGCTGAAAGAAGACAGAGGGTGGTGGTTGATGGGAAATGTTCAGAATGGAGTACAGTCACAAGTGGAGTACCACAAGGATCTGTTCTGGGGCCGTTGCTGTTTGTCATTTTTATCAATGACCTAGAGGAAGGCGCAGAAGGGTGGGTGAGTAAATTTGCAGACGATACTAAAGTCGGTGGTGTTGTCGATAGTGTGGAAGGATGTAGCAGGTTACAGAGGGATATAGATAAGCTGCAGAGCTGGGCTGAGAGGTGGCAAATGGAGTTTAATGTAGAGAAGTGTGAGGTGATTCACTTTGGAAGGAATAACAGGAATGCGTAATATTTGGCTAATGGTAAAGTTCTTGAAAGTGTGGATGAGCAGAGGGATCTAGGTGTCCATGTACATAGATCCCTGAAATTTGCCACCCATGTTGATAGGGTTGTGAAGAAGGCCTATGGAGTGTTGGACTTTATTGGTAGAGGGATTCAGTTCCGGAGTCGGGAGGTCATGTTGCAGCTGCACAGAACTCTGGTACGGCCGCATTTGGAGTATTGCGTACAGTTCTGGTCACCGCATTATAGGAAGGACGTGGAGGCTTTGGAGCAGGTGCAGAGGAGATTTACCAGGATGTTGCCTGGTATGGAGGGAAAATCTTATGAGGAAAGGCTGATGGACTTGAGGTTGTTTTCGTTGGAGAGAAGAAGGTTAAGAGGAGACTTAATAGAGGCATACAAAATGATCAGGGGGTTGGATAGGGTGGAAAGTGAGAGCCTTCTCCCGCGGATGGAACTGGCTGGCACGAGGGGACATAACTTTAAACTGAGGGGTAATAGATATAGGACAGAGGTCAGAGGTAGGTTCTTTACGCAAAGAGTAGTGAGGCCGTGGAATGCCCTACCTGCTACAGTAGTGAACTCGCCAACATTGAGGGCATTTAAAAGTTTATTGGATAAACATATGGATGATAATGGCATAGTGTAGGTTAGATGGCTTTTGTTTCGGTGCAACATCGTGGGCCGAAGGGCCTGTACTGTGCTGTATCGTTCTATGTTCTAACCCCACTCCCACCGACACCGCTCCCATCCCCACTCCCACACCCACTCCCTTCTCCACTCCCATCCCCGCTCCCATCCCCACTCCCATCCCCACTCCCATCCCCATTCCCATCACCACTCCCTCCCCATTCCCATCCCCACTCCCACCCCCACTCCCACCCCCACTCCCATCCCCACTTCCACACCCACTCCCATCCCCACTCCCACCCCCACTACCATCCTCACTCCCATCCCCACTCCCATCCCCACTCCCACCCACCCCACTCCCACCCCAACTCCCATCCCCACCCCCACTCCCATCCCCACTCCGATCCCCACTCCCATCCCCACTCCCATCCCCATTCCCACTCCCACCCACCCCAGTTCCACACCCACTCCCATCCCCACTCCCACCCCAACTCCCATCCCCACTCCCACCTCCACCCCCACCCCCACTCCCACCCCCACTCCCATCCCCACTCCGATCCCCACTCCGATCCCCACTCCCATCCCCACTCCCATCCCCATTCCCACTCCCACCCACCCCAGTTCCACACCCACTCCCATCCCCACTCCCACCCACCCCACTCCCACCCCAACTCCCATCCCCACTCCCACCCCCGCTCGCACCCCCACTCCCACCAACCCCATCCCCATCCCCACTCCCACCCCCACTCCAACCCCCACTCCCATCCCCACTCCCATCCCCAGTCCCACCCACCCCACTCCCATCGCCACTCCCAACCCCTCTCCCACCCACACTCCCACCCCCACTCCCATCCTGATTCCCACCACCACTCCCATCCCCATTCCCACCCCCACTCCCATCCCCACTCCCATCCCACTCCCATCCCCACTCCCATCCCCATTCCCATCCCCACTCCCATCCCCACTCCCATCCCCACTCCCATCCCCACTCCCACACTCACTCCCATCCCCATTCCCATCCCCACTCCCACCCCCAATCCCATCCCCATTCCCATCCCTACTCCCACCCCCACCCCCATCCCCACTCCCACCCCCACTCCCACCCCCACTCCCACCCCCACTCCCATCCCCACTCCCACCCCCACTCCCATCCCCACTCCCACCCCCACTCCCATCCCCACTCCCACCCCCACTCCCACCCCCACTCCCATCCCCACTCCCACCCCCAATCCCATCCCCATTCCCATCCCCACTCCCACCCCCACTCCCACCCCCACTCCCACCCCCACTCCCATCCCCACTCCCACCCCCACTCCCATCCCCACTCCCACCCCCACTCCCATCCCCACTCCCACCCCCACTCCCACCCCCACTCCCATCCCCACTCCCATCCCCATTCCCATCCCCACTCCCACCCCCACTCCCATCCTCACTCCCATCCCCACTCCCATCCCCACTCCCATCCCCATTCCCATCCCCACTCCCACCCCCACTCCCATCCTCACTCCCATCCCCACTCCCATCCTCACTCCCATCCCCACTCCCATCCCCACTCCCACCCACCCCACTCCCATCCCCACTCCCACCCCCATTCCCATCCTGATTCCCACCACCACTCCCATCCCCACTCCCATCCGCACTCCCATCCCCACTCCCATCCCCACTCCCATCCGCACTCGCATCCCCACTCCCATCCCCATTCCCACCCACCCCACTCCCATCCCCACTCCCACCGACCCCACTCCCATCCCCACTCCCATCCCCACTCCCATCCCCACTCCCATCCGCACTCCCATCCCCACTCCCATCCCCACTCCCATCCGCACTCGCATCCCCACTCCCATCCCCATTCCCACCCACCCCACTCCCATCCCCACTCCCACCACCACTCCCATCCCCACTCCCATCCGCACTCCCATCCCCACTCCCATCCGCACTCGCATCCCCACTCCCATCCCCATTCCCACCCACCCCACTCCCATCCCCACTCCCACCGACCCCACTCCCATCCCCACTCCCATCCCCACTCCCATCCCCACTCCCATCCCCACTCCCACACCCACTCCCATCCCCACTCCCATCCCCACTCCCATCCCCACTCCCATCCCCACTCCCACACCCACTCCCATCCCCACTCCCATCGCCACACCCAACCCCTCTCCCACCCACACTCCCACCCCCAATCCCATCCCGATTCACACCACCACTCCCATCCCCATTCCCATCCCCACTCCCATCCCCACTCCCATCCCCACTCCCATCCCCACTCCCATCCCCACTCCCATCCCCACTCCCATCTCCACTCGCATCCCCACTCCCACCCACACTCCCACCCCACTCCCATCCCCACTCCCATCCCCACTCGCATCCCCACTCCCTTCCCCCACTCCCACCCCACTCCCACCGCACTCCCACCCCCACTCCCATCCCCACTCCCATCCCCACTCCCACCCCAACTCCAACCCCACTCCCATCCACACTCTCAACCCCAATCCCACCCCCACTCCCATCCCCACTCCCAACCCCACTCCCATCCCCACTCCCATCCCCTCTCCCACCACCACTCCAATCCCCACACCCATCCCCACTCCCATCCCCACTCCCACCCCCACTCCCATCCCCACTCCCACCCCCACTCCAATCCCCACACCCATCCCCACTCCCATCCCCACTCCCATCCCCTCTCCCACCACCACTCCCACCCCCACTCCCATCCCCACTCCGACCCCCACTCCGACCCCCACTCCCATCCCCACTCCCATCCCCACTCCCACCCCCACTCCCATCCACACTCCCATCCACACACCCACCCCCACTCCCATCCCCACTCTCACCCCCAGTCCCATCCCCACTCCCACCCCCACTCCCATCCACACTCCCATCCACACACCCACCCCCACTCCCATCCCCACTCCCACCCCCACTCCCATCCCCACTCCCATCACCACTCCCAACCCCACTCCCATCCCCACTCCCATCCCCACTCCCATCCCCACTCCCATCCCCACTCCCATCCCCACTCCCATCCCCACTCCCATTCCCACACCCACACCCATACCCACCCCCACTCCCACACCCACTCCCATCACCATTCACATCCCCACTCCCACCCATCCCACTCACACCCACCCCACTCCCGTCCCCACTCCCATCAAAACTCCCGTCCCCATTCCCGTCCCCACTCCCATCAGCATTCACCTCCCCACTCCCACCCACCACACTCACTCCCACCCCACTCCCACCCCCACTCCCATCCCCACTCCCACCCCCTCTCCCATCCCCACTCCCATCCCCACATCCATCCCCACTCCCATCCCCACACCCATCCCCACTCCCATCCCCACTCCCATCCCCACTCCCACCCCCAACTCCCACCCACCCCACTCCCATCCACTCCACTCCCACTCCTACTCCTATTCCCACTTCCATCCCCACTCCCACCTCCACTCCCAACCCCACTCCCACCGACCCCGCTCCTAACCCCACTCCTACACCCACTCCCATCCCCACTCCCATCCCCGCTCCCATCCCCACTCCCATCCCCACTCCCATCCCCATTCCGATCACCACTCCCCTCCCCATTCCCATCCCCACTACCACCCCCACTCCCACCCGCACTCACATCCCCACTCCCAACCCCACTCCCACGCCCACTCCCACCCCCACTCCCACCCACCCCACACCCACCCCCACTCCCAATGCCACTCCCATCTCCACTCTCATCCCCACTCCCACCGACCCCACTCCCATCCCCACTCCCAGCCCCACTCCCATCCCCACTCCCATCCCCATTCCTACCCCCACTCCCATCCCCACTCACACCGACCCCACTCACCCCCCACTCCCATCCCCACTCCCATCCCCACTCCCACGCCAACTCCCACCCCAACTCCCATCCCCACTCCCATCCCCACTCCCACTTCCACTCCCATCCCCACTCTCACCACCACTCCCACCCCCATTCCCACCTCCACGACCATCCACACTCCCATCCCCACTCCCACCCCCACTCCCATCCCCACTCCCATCCCCACTCCCACCACCACTCCCATCCCCACTCCTATCCCCACTCTCACCCCCACTCCCATCCCCACTCTCACCCCCACTCCCACCCCCATTCCCATCCCCACTCCCATCCACACTCCCATCCCCACTCCCACCCCCACTCCCATCCCCACTCCCACCCCCACTCCCATCCCCACTCCCACCCCCACACCCACCCCCACTCCCACCCCCATTCCCACCCCCATTCCCATCCCCACTCCCATCCCCACTCCCATCCCCACTCCCACCCCCACACCCACCCCCACTCCCATCCCCACTCTCATCACCAATCCCACCCCCATTCCCGCCTCCACTCCCACCCCCACTCCCATCCCCACTCCCACCCCCACTCCCACCCCCATTCCCACCCCCATCCCAATCCCCACTCCCTGCCCCACTCCCACCTCCACTCCCACCCCCACTCCCATCCCCACTCCCACCCCACTCCCATCCCCACTCCCATCCCCACTCTCACCCCCAATCCCATCCCCACTCCCACCCCCACTCCAATCCCCATTCCCACCCCGATTCCCACCCCATTTCCATCCCCACTCTCACCCCCAGTCCCATCCCCACTACCACCCCCACTTCCATCCCCACTCCCACCCCCACTCCCATTCCCACTCCCACCCCCACTCCCATCCCCGCTCCCATCCCCGCTCCCTTCCCCTCTCCCATCCCCACTCCCACCCCCACTTCCATCCCCACTCCCACCCCCACTCCTATCCCCACTCCCATCCCCACTCCCATACCCACTCCCATACCCACTCCCATCCCCACTCTCACCCCCACTCCCATTCCCACTCCCACCCCCACTCCCATCCCCACTCCCACCCCCACTCCCACCCCCATTCCCACCCCGATTCCCACCCCACTCCCATCCCCACTCCCACTTCCACTCCCATCCCCACTCCCATCCCCACTCCCACCCCCACACCCACCCCCATTCCCACCCCCATTCCCACCCCCATTCCCATCCCCACTCCCTACCCCACTCCCACCCCCATTCCCACCCCCATTCCCACCTCCACTCCCACCCCCACTCCCATCCCCACTCCCACCCCACTCCCATCCCCACTCCCATCCCCACTCTCACCCCCAATCCCATCCCCACTCCCATCCCCATTCACATCCCCACTCCCATCCCCACTCCCACCCCCATTCCCACCCCCATTCCCATCCCCACTCCAACCCCCACTCCCACCCCCATTCCCACCCCGATTCCCACCTCACTCCCATCCCCACTCCCACTTCCACTCCCATCCCCACTCTCATCACCACCCCCACCCCCATTCCCATCCCCACTCCCACCCCCATTCCCACCTTCACTCCCCCCCCACTCCCATCCCCTCTCCCACCCCACTCCCATCCCCACTCCCATCCCCACTCTCACCCCCAATCCCATCCCCACTCCCATCCCCATTCACATCCCCACTCCCATCCCCACTCCCACCCCCACTCCCATCCCCACTCCCACCCCCACTCCCACCCCAACTCCCACCCCAACTCCCATCCCCACTCCCACCCCCACTCCCATCCCCACTCCCACCCCCACTCCAATCCCCACTCCCATCCCCACTCTCACCCCCACTCCCACCCACACTCCCACCACCACTCCCATCCCCACTCCCATCCCCACTCCCACCCCCACTCCCATCCCCACTCTCACCCCCACTCCCACCCCCATTCCCACCCCGATTCCCACCCCACTCCCATCCCCACTCCCACACCCACTTCCATCCCCACTCCCACCCCCACTCCCATTCCCACTCCCATCCCCTCTCCCATCCCCACTCCCACCCCCACTCCCACCCTCACTCCCAACCCCACTCCCATTCCCACTCACCCCCCCACTCCGATCCCCGCTCCCATCCCCGCTCCCATCCCCACTCCCATCCCCACTCCTATCCCCACTCCCATCCCCACTCCCATACCCACTCCCATCCCCACTCCCATCCCCACTCCCATCCCCACTGCCACACCCACTCCCACCCCCACTCCCACACCGACTCCCATCACCATTCACATCCCCACTCCCACCCACCCCTCTCACACCTACCCCACTCCCGTCCCCATACCCGTCCCCATTCCCATCACCATTCACATCCCCACTCCCACCCACCCCACTCACTCCCACCCCACTCCCACCCCCACTCCCATCCCCACTCCCACCCCATCTCCCATCCCCACTCCCATCCCCACTCCCACCCCCACTCCCATCCCCACTCCCATCCTCACTCCCACCCACCCCACTCCCAACCCAACTCCCATCCCCACTCCCACCCCCGCTCCCACCCCCACTCCCACCAACCCCACCCCCATCCCCACTCCCACCCCCACTCCAACCCCCACTCCCATCCCCAGTCCCACCCACCCCACTCCCATCGCCACTCCCAACCCCTCTCCCACCCACACTCCCACCCCCACACCCATCCTGATTCCCACCACCACTCCCATCCCCATTCCCACCCCCACTCCCATCCCCACTCCCACCCCCACTCCCACCCCCACTCCCATCCCCATTCCCATCCCCACTCCCACCCCCACTCCCATCTCCACTCCCATCCCCACTCCCACCCCCACTCCCACACTCACTCCCATCCCCATTCCCATCCCCACTCCCACCCCCACTCCCATCCGCATTCCCATCCCCACTCCCACCCCCACTCCCATCTCCACTCCCATCCCCACTCCCATCCCCACTCTCACCCCCACTCCCATCCCCATTCCCATCCCCATTCCCATCCCCACTCCCACCCCCACTCCCATCTCCACTCCC
Organism: Scyliorhinus torazame; assembly: GCF_047496885.1. Classification (NCBI taxonomy): domain Eukaryota; kingdom Metazoa; phylum Chordata; class Chondrichthyes; order Carcharhiniformes; family Scyliorhinidae; genus Scyliorhinus; species Scyliorhinus torazame. Next base: position 53,792 of record NW_027308925.1, read on the forward strand.
ATCCCCACTCCCATCCCCACTCTCACCCCCACTCCCATCCCCATTCCCATCCCCATTCCCATCCCCACTCTCACCCCCACTCCCATCCCCATTCCCATCCCCATTCCCATCCCCACTCCCATCCCCACTCCCATTCCCATCCCCATTCCCATCCCCACTCCCACCCCCACTCCCATCCCCACTCCCATCCCCACTCCCATTCCCACTCCCACCCCCACTCCGATCCCCACTCCCACCCCCACTCCCATCCCCACTCCCACCCCCACTCCGATCCCCACTCCCACCCCCACTCCCACCCCCACTCCCATCCTCACTCCCACCCCCACTCCCATCCCCACTCCCATTCCCACCCACCCCACTCCCACCCCCACTCCCATCCCCACTCCCATCCCCACTCCCACCCACCCCACTCCCATCCCCACTCCCATCCCCACTCGCATCCCCACTCCCATCCACATTCCCATCCCCATTCCCATCCCCACTCCCATCCCCACTCCCACCCCCACCCCCATCCCCACTCTCATTCACACTCCCATCCCCCCTCCCACCAACATTCGAATCCCCACTCCCACCCATCCCACTCCCATCCACCCCACTCCCACCCCCACTCCCATCCCCACTCTCATTCACACTCCCATCCCCACTCCCATCCCCACTCCCACCAACATTCGAATCCCCACTCCCACCCCCCCCACTCCCACCCCCCCACTCCCATCCACCCCACTCCCACCCCCACGCCCATCCCCACTCCCACCCCCAGTCCCATCCCCACTCCCATCTCCACTCTCATCCCCACTCCCACCCACCCCACTCCCATCCCCACTCCCACCCCCACTCCCATCCCCACTCTCATCCCCACTCCCATCCCCACTCCCGTCCCCACTCCCATCCCCACTTCCATCCCCACTCCCAGCTCCACTCCCAACCAGGGGTAAGCCATGGGGTACGGGCCTCTGGCACGGAGTCTGTCCCTGTTGCTCAGAAGGGAAGGGGGGAGAAGAGCAGATCATTAGTAATTGGGGCTGTATAGTCAGGGGCACAGATAGGAGATTTTGTGGGAGCGTGACAGACTCACGTTTGGTATGTTGCCTCCCAGGTGCAAGGGTACGTGATGTCTCGGATCGTGTTTTCTGGGTCCTTAGGGGGAGGGGGAGCAGCCCCAAGTCGTGGTCCATATTGACACTAACGACATAGGTAGGAAAGGGGACAAGGATGTCAGGCAGGCTTTCAGGGAGCTAGGATGGAAGCTCAGAACTAGAACAAACAGAGTTGTTATCTCTGGGTTGTTGCCCGTGCCACGTGATAGTGAGATGAGGAATAGGGAGAGAGAGCATTTAAACACGTGGCTACAGGGATGGTGCAGGCGGGAGGGATTCAGATTTCTGGATAACTGGGTCTCTTTCTGGGGAAGGTGGGACCTCTACAGACAGGATGGTCTACATCTGAACCTGAGGGGCACAAATATCCTGGGGGGAGATTTGTTAGTGCTCTTTGGGGAGGTTTAAATTAATGCAGCAGGGGCATGGGAACCTGGATTGTAGTTTTAGGGTAAGGGAGAATGAGAGTATAGAGGTCAGGAGCACAGATTTGACGTCGCAGGAGGGGGCCAGTGTTCAGGTAGGTGGTTTGAAGTGTGTCTACTTCAATGCCAGGAGTATACGAAACAAGGTAGGGGAACTGGCAGCGTGGGTTGGTACCTGGGACTTCGATGTTGTGGCCATTTCGGAGACATGGATAGAGCAGGGACAGGAATGGATGTTGCAGGTTCCGGGGTTTAGATGTTTTAGTAAGCTCAGAGAAGGAGGCAAAAGAGGGGGAGGTGTGGCGCTGCTAGTCAAGAGCAGTATTACGGTGGCGGAGAGAATGCTAGATGGGGACTCTTCTTCCGAGGTAGTATGGGCTGAGGTTAGAAACAGGAAAGGAGAGGTCACCCTGTTGGGAGTTTTTTATAGGCCTCCTAATAGTTCTAGGGATGTAGAGGAAAGGATGGCGAAGATGATCCTGGATATGAGCGAAAGTAACAGGGTAGTTATTATGGGAGACTTTAACTTTCCAAATATTGACTGGAAAAGATATAGTTCGAGTACATTAGATGAGTCGTTTTTTGTACAGTGTGTGCAGGAGGGTTTCCTGAAACAATATGTTGACAGGCCAACAAGAGGCGAGGCCACGTTGGATTTGTTTTTGGGTAATGAACCAGGCCAGGTGTTGGATTTGGAGGTAGGAGAGCACTTTGGGGACAGTGACCACAATTCGGTGTCGTTTACGTGAATGATGGAAAGGGATAAGTATACACCGCAGGGCAAGAGTCATAGCTGGGGGAAGGGCAATTATGATGCCATTAGACGTGACTTGGGGGGGATAAGGTGGAGAAGTAGGCTGCAAGTGTTGGGCACACTGGATAAGTGGGGCTTCTTCAAGGATCAGCTACTGCGTGTTCTTGATAAGTATGTACCGGTCAGGCAGGGAGGAAGGCGTCGAGCGAGGGTACCGTGGTTTACCAAGGAAGTGGAATCTCTTGTTAAGAGGAAGAAGGAGGCCTATGTGAAGATGAGGTGTGAAGTTTCAGTTGGGGCGATGGATAGTTACAAGGTAGCGAGGAAGGATCTAAAGAGAGAGCTAAGACGAGCAAGGAGGGGACATGAGAAGTATTTGGCAGGAAGGATCAAGGAAAACCCAAAAGCTTTCTATAGGTATGTCAGGAATAAGCGAATGACTAGGGAAAGAGTAGGACCAGTCAAGGACAGGGATGGGAAATTGTGTGTAGAGTCTGAAGAGATAGGCGAGATACTAAATGAATATTGTTCGTCAGTATTCACTCAGGAAAAAGATAATGTTGTGGAGGAGAATGCTGAGCCCCAGGCTAATAGATTAGATGGCTTTGAGGTGCGTAGGGAAGAGGTGTTGGCAATTCTGGACAGGCTGAAAATAGATAAGTCCCCGGGACCTGATGGGATTTATCCTAGGATTCTCTGGGAGGCCAGGGAAGAGATTGCTGGACCTTTGGCTTTGATTTTTATGTCATCATTGGCTACAGGAATAGTGCCAGAGGACTGGAGGACAGCAAATGTGGTCCCTTTGTTCTAAAAGGGGAGCAGAGACAACCCCGGCAACTATAGACCGGTGAGCCTCACGTCTGTAGTGGGTAAAGTCTTGGAGGGGATTATAAGAGACAAGATTTATAATCATCTAGATAGGAATAATATGATCAGGGATAGTCAGCATGGCTTTGTGAAGGGTAGGTCATGCCTCACAAACCTTATTGAGTTCTTTGAGAAGGTGACTGAACAGGTAGATGAGGGTAGAGCAGATGATGTGGTGTATATGGATTTCAGCAAAGCGTTTGATAAGGTTCCCCACGGTAGGCTATTGCAGAAAATACGGAGGCTGGGGATTGAGGGTGATTTAGAGATGTGGATCAGAAATTGGCTAGCTGAAAGAAGACAGAGGGTGGTGGTTGATGGGAAATGTTCAGAATGGAGTACAGTCACAAGTGGAGTACCACAAGGATCTGTTCTGGGGCCGTTGCTGTTTGTCATTTTTATCAATGACCTAGAGGAAGGCGCAGAAGGGTGGGTGAGTAAATTTGCAGACGATACTAAAGTCGGTGGTGTTGTCGATAGTGTGGAAGGATGTAGCAGGTTACAGAGGGATATAGATAAGCTGCAGAGCTGGGCTGAGAGGTGGCAAATGGAGTTTAATGTAGAGAAGTGTGAGGTGATTCACTTTGGAAGGAATAACAGGAATGCGTAATATTTGGCTAATGGTAAAGTTCTTGAAAGTGTGGATGAGCAGAGGGATCTAGGTGTCCATGTACATAGATCCCTGAAATTTGCCACCCATGTTGATAGGGTTGTGAAGAAGGCCTATGGAGTGTTGGACTTTATTGGTAGAGGGATTCAGTTCCGGAGTCGGGAGGTCATGTTGCAGCTGCACAGAACTCTGGTACGGCCGCATTTGGAGTATTGCGTACAGTTCTGGTCACCGCATTATAGGAAGGACGTGGAGGCTTTGGAGCAGGTGCAGAGGAGATTTACCAGGATGTTGCCTGGTATGGAGGGAAAATCTTATGAGGAAAGGCTGATGGACTTGAGGTTGTTTTCGTTGGAGAGAAGAAGGTTAAGAGGAGACTTAATAGAGGCATACAAAATGATCAGGGGGTTGGATAGGGTGGAAAGTGAGAGCCTTCTCCCGCGGATGGAACTGGCTGGCACGAGGGGACATAACTTTAAACTGAGGGGTAATAGATATAGGACAGAGGTCAGAGGTAGGTTCTTTACGCAAAGAGTAGTGAGGCCGTGGAATGCCCTACCTGCTACAGTAGTGAACTCGCCAACATTGAGGGCATTTAAAAGTTTATTGGATAAACATATGGATGATAATGGCATAGTGTAGGTTGGATGGCTTTTGTTTCGGTGCAACATCGTGGGCCGAAGGGCCTGTACTGTGCTGTATCGTTCTATGTTCTAACCCCACTCCCACCGACACCGCTCCCATCCCCACTCCCACACCCACTCCCTTCTCCACTCCCATCCCCGCTCCCATCCCCACTCCCATCCCCACTCCCATCCCCATTCCCATCACCACTCCCTCCCCATTCCCATCCCCACTCCCACCCCCACTCCCACCCCCACTCCCATCCCCACTTCCACACCCACTCCCATCCCCACTCCCACCCCCACTACCATCCTCACTCCCATCCCCACTCCCATCCCCACTCCCACCCACCCCACTCCCACCCCAACTCCCATCCCCACCCCCACTCCCATCCCCACTCCGATCCCCACTCCCATCCCCACTCCCATCCCCATTCCCACTCCCACCCACCCCAGTTCCACACCCACTCCCATCCCCACTCCCACCCCAACTCCCATCCCCACTCCCACCCCCACCCCCACCCCCACTCCCACCCCCACTCCCATCCCCACTCCGATCCCCACTCCGATCCCCACTCCCATCCCCACTCCCATCCCCATTCCCACTCCCACCCACCCCAGTTCCACACCCACTCCCATCCCCACTCCCACCCACCCCACTCCCACCCCAACTCCCATCCCCACTCCCACCCCCGCTCGCACCCCCACTCCCACCAACCCCATCCCCATCCCCACTCCCACCCCCACTCCAACCCCCACTCCCATCCCCACTCCCATCCCCAGTCCCACCCACCCCACTCCCATCGCCACTCCCAACCCCTCTCCCACCCACACTCCCACCCCCACTCCCATCCTGATTCCCACCACCACTCCCATCCCCATTCCCACCCCCACTCCCATCCCCACTCCCATCCCACTCCCATCCCCACTCCCATCCCCATTCCCATCCCCACTCCCATCCCCACTCCCATCCCCACTCCCATCCCCACTCCCACACTCACTCCCATCCCCATTCCCATCCCCACTCCCACCCCCAATCCCATCCCCATTCCCATCCCCACTCCCACCCCCACTCCCATCCCCACTCCCACCCCCACTCCCACCCCCACTCCCACCCCCACTCCCATCCCCACTCCCACCCCCACTCCCATCCCCACTCCCACCCCCACTCCCATCCCCACTCCCACCCCCACTCCCACCCCCACTCCCATCCCCACTCCCACCCCCAATCCCATCCCCATTCCCATCCCCACTCCCACCCCCACTCCCACCCCCACTCCCACCCCCACTCCCATCCCCACTCCCACCCCCACTCCCATCCCCACTCCCACCCCCACTCCCATCCCCACTCCCACCCCCACTCCCACCCCCACTCCCATCCCCACTCCCATCCCCATTCCCATCCCCACTCCCACCCCCACTCCCATCCTCACTCCCATCCCCACTCCCATCCCCACTCCCATCCCCATTCCCATCCCCACTCCCACCCCCACTCCCATCCTCACTCCCATCCCCACTCCCATCCTCACTCCCATCCCCACTCCCATCCCCACTCCCACCCACCCCACTCCCATCCCCACTCCCACCCCCATTCCCATCCTGATTCCCACCACCACTCCCATCCCCACTCCCATCCGCACTCCCATCCCCACTCCCATCCCCACTCCCATCCGCACTCGCATCCCCACTCCCATCCCCATTCCCACCCACCCCACTCCCATCCCCACTCCCACCGACCCCACTCCCATCCCCACTCCCATCCCCACTCCCATCCCCACTCCCATCCGCACTCCCATCCCCACTCCCATCCCCACTCCCATCCGCACTCGCATCCCCACTCCCATCCCCATTCCCACCCACCCCACTCCCATCCCCACTCCCACCACCACTCCCATCCCCACTCCCATCCGCACTCCCATCCCCACTCCCATCCGCACTCGCATCCCCACTCCCATCCGCACTCGCATCCCCACTCCCATCCCCATTCCCACCCACCCCACTCCCATCCCCACTCCCACCGACCCCACTCCCATCCCCACTCCCATCCCCACTCCCATCCCCACTCCCATCCCCACTCCCACACCCACTCCCATCCCCACTCCCATCCCCACTCCCATCCCCACCCCCATCCCCACTCCCACCCACCCCACTCCCATCCACCCCACTCCCACCCCCACTCCCATCCCCACTCTCATTCACACTCCCATCCCCACTCCCATCCCCCCTCCCACCAACATTCGAATCCCCACTCCCACCCACCCCACTCCCATCCACCCCACTCCCACCCCCACTCCCATCCCCACTCTCATTCACACTCCCATCCCCACTCCCACCAACATTCGAATCCCCACTCCCACCCCCAGTCCCATCCCCACTCCCATCTCCACTCTCATCCCCCCTCCCACCCACTCCACTCCCATCCCCACTCCCACCCACCCCACTCCCATCCCCACTCCCACCCCCACTCCCATCCCCACTCTCATCCCCACTCCCATCCCCACTCCCATCCCCACTTCCATCCCCACTCCCACCTCCACTCCCAACCAGGGGTAAGCCATGGGGTACGGGCCTCTGGCACGGAGTCTGTCCCTGTTGCTCAGAAGGGAAGGGGGGAGAAGAGCAGATCATTAGTAATTGGGGCTCTATAGTCAGGGGCACAGATAGGAGATTTTGTGGGAGCGTGACAGACTCACGTTTGGTATGTTGCCTCCCAGGTGCAAGGGTACGTGATGTCTCGGATCGTGTTTTCTGGGTCCTTAGGGGGAGGGGGAGCAGCCCCAAGTCGTGGTCCATATTGACACTAACGACATAGGTAGGAAAGGGGACAAGGATGTCAGGCAGGCTTTCAGGGAGCTAGGATGGAAGCTCAGAACTAGAACAAACAGAGTTGTTATCTCTGGGTTGTTGCCCGTGCCACGTGATAGTGAGATGAGGAATAGGGAGAGAGAGCATTTAAACACGTGGCTACAGGGATGGTGCAGGCGGGAGGGATTCAGATTTCTGGATAACTGGGTCTCTTTCTGGGGAAGGTGGGACCTCTACAGACAGGATGGTCTACATCTGAACCTGAGGGGCACAAATATCCTGGGGGGAGATTTGTTAGTGCTCTTTGGGGGGGTTTAAATTAATGCAGCAGGGGCATGGGAACCTGGATTGTAGTTTTAGGGTAAGGGAGAATGAGAGTATAGAGGTCAGGAGCACAGATTTGACGTCGCAGGAGGGGGCCAGTGTTCAGGTAGGTGGTTTGAAGTGTGTCTACTTCAATGCCAGGAGTATACGAAATAAGGTAGGGGAACTGACAGCATGGGTTGGTACCTGGGACTTCGATGTTGTGGCCATTTCGGAGACATGGATAGAGCAGGGACAGGAATGGATGTTGCAGGTTCCGGGGTTTAGG
>NW_027308926.1:0-61488 GCF_047496885.1 Scyliorhinus torazame
TGAGAGTTTAAAGAATGGTTTGAATGGCATCAGGGAGACTGCGGTGTGAGTTTAAAGAATGGGTCTGAATGGAATCAGGGAGACTGCGATGAGAGTTTAAAGAATGGATTGACTGCAATCAGGGAGACTGCGTTGAAAGTTTAAAGAATGGATTGAATGGAATCAGGGAGACTGCAGTGAGAGTTTAAAGAATGGACTGAATGGAATCAGGGAGACTGCGAAGAGAGTATAAAGAATGGATCTGAATGGAATCAGAGAGACGGCAGTGAGGGTTTAAAGAATGGATCTGAATGAAATCAGGGAGACTGCGATGACAGTTTAAAGAATGGTTTGAATGGAATCAGGGAGACTGCGATGAGAGTTTAAAAAATGGATCTGAGTGGAATCAGGGTGACTGCGGTGAGAGTTTAAAGAATAGGTTTGAATGGAATCAGGGGGACTGCGATGAGAGTTTAAAGAATGGGTAGGAATGGAATCAGGGGACTGCGATGAGAGTCTAAAGAATGGTTTGAATGGCATCAGGGAGACTGCGGTGAGAGTTTAAAGAATGGATCTGAATGGAATCAGGGACACTGCAGTGAGAGTTTAAAGAATGGTTTGATTGAAATCAGGGAGACTGAGGTGAGAGTTTAAAGAATGGATTGAATGGAATCAGGGAGACTGTGGAGAGAGTTTAAAGAATGGATTGAATGGAATCAGGGAGACTGCGAAGAGAGTTTAAGGAATGGTTTGAATGGAATCAGGGAGATTGCGATGAGAGTTTAAAGAATGGGTCTGAATGGAATCAGTGGACTGCGATGAGAGTTTAAAGAATGGTTTGAATGGCATCAGGGAGACTGTGGTGAGAGTTAAAAGAATGGATCTGAATGGAAACAGGGAGACAGCGATGAGAGTTTAAAGAATGGATTGACTGCAATCAGGGAGACTGCGTTGAAAGTTTAAAGAATGGATTGAATGGAATCAGGGAGACTGCAGTGAGAGTGTAAAGAATGGACTGAATGGAATCAGGGAGACTGCGAAGAGAGTTAAAAGAATGGAATCAGGGAGACTGCGTTGAGAGTTTGAAGAATGGCTCTGAATGGAATCAGGGACACTGCAGTGAGAGTTTAAACAATGGTATGAATGGAATCAGGGAGACTGTGGAGAGAGTTTAAATAATGGATTAAATGTAATCAGGGAGACTGCGAATAGAGTTAAAGGAATGGTTTGCATGGAATCAGGGAGATTGCGATGAGAGTTTAAAGAATGGGTCTGAATGGAATCAGGGAGACTGCGAAGAGAGTTAAAAGAATGGATTGAATGGAATCAGGGAGACTGCGAAGAGAGTTTAAAGAATGGATCTGAATGGAATCAGGGAGACTGCGGTGAGAGTTTGAAGAATGGGTCTGAATGGAATCAGAGACCCTGCAGTGAGAGTTTAAAGAACGGGTCTGAATGGAATCAGGGAGACTGAGGTGAGAGTTTAAGAATGGATTGAATGGAATCAGGGAGACTGTGGAGAGAGTTTAAAGAATGGATTGAATGGAATCAGGGAGACTGCGAAGAGAGTTTAAGGAATGGTTTGCATGGAATCAGGGAGATTGCGATGAGAGTTTAAAGAATGGGTCTGAATGGAATCAGAGGACTGCGATGAGAGTTAAAAGAATGGATTGAATGGAATCAGGGAGACAGCGAAGAGTGTTTAAAGAAAGGGTCTGAATCAAATCAGGGAGACTGCGATGAGAGTTTGAAGAATGGATTGAATGGAATCAGGGAGACTGCGATGACAGTTTAAAGAATGGGTCTGAATGGAATCAGGGAGACTGCGATGAGAGTTTAAAGAATGGGTTTGAATGGAATCAGGGAGACTGTGATGAGAATTTAAAGAATGGGTCTGAATGGAATCAGGGAGACTGCGATGAGAGTTTAAAGAATGGGTCTGATTGGAATCAGGGAGACAGCGGTGAGAGCTTAAAGAATGGATTGAATGGAATCAGGGAGACTGTGATGAGAGTTTAAAGAATGGATCTGAATTGAATCAGGGAGACTTCAGTGAGAGTTTAAAGAATGGGTCTGAAGGGAATCAGAGAGACTGCGGTGATAGTTTAAAGAATGGATTGAATGGAATCAGGTAGACTGCGATGAGAGTTTAAAGAATGGGTCTGAATGGAATCAGGGATACTGCGGTGAGAGTGTAAAGAATGGGTTTGAATGGAATCAGGGAGACTGCGATGAGAGTTTAAAGAATGAATCTGAATGGAATCAAGGAGACTGATATAAGAGTTTAAAGAATGGGTTGTCTGCAATCAGGGTGACTGCGGTGAGAGTTTAAAGAATGGATTGAATGGAATCAGGGAGACTGCGATGAGAGTTTAAAGAAAGGGTCTGAATGGAATCAGGGAGACTGCGATGAGAGTTTCAAGAATGGGTCTGAATGTAATCAGGGAGACTGCGGTGAGAATTTAAAGAATGGATTGAATGGAATCAGGGAGACTGCGAAGAGAGAATAAAGAATGTTTTGAATGGAATCAGGGAGACTGCGATGAGAGTTTAAAGAATGGATCTGAATGGAATCAGGGAGACTGCAGTGAGAGTTTAAAGAATGGGTCTTAATGGAATCAGGGAGACTGCGATGAGAGTTTAAAGAATGGATTGAATGGAATCAGGGAGACTGCGATGAGAGGTGAAAGAATGGGTCTGCATGGAATCAAGGAGACAGCGGTGAGAGTTTAAAGAATGGATCTGAATGGAATCAGGGAGACTGAGATGAGAGTTTAAAGAATGAATCTGAATGGAATCATGGAGACTGCGATGAGAGTTTCAAGAATGAATCTGAATGGATTCATGGAGACTGCGATGAGAGTTTCAAGAATGGGTCTGAATGGAATCAGGGAGACTGCGATGAGAGTTTAAAGAATGGATTGAATGGAATCTGGGAGACTGCGGTGAGAGTTTAAAGAATGGACATGAATGGAATCAGGGAGACTGAGATGAGAGTTGAAAGAATGGATTGACTGCAATCAGGGAGACTGCGTTGAAAGTTTAAAGAAATGACTGAATGGAATCAGGGAGACTGCGGTGAGAGTTTAAAGAATGGTTTGAATGGAATCAGGGAGACAGCGAAGAGAGTTTAAAGAATGGATCTGAATGGAAACAGGGAGACTGCGAAGAGAGATTAAAGAATGTTTTGAATGGAATCCGGGAGACAGCGATGAGAGTTTAAAGAATGGTTTGAATGGAATCAGGGAGACTGCGAAGAGAGTGTAAAGAATGGGTCTGAATGGAATCAGGGAGACAGCGGTGAGAGTTTGAAGCATGGGTTTGAATGGAATCAGGGAGAATGCGGTGAGAGTTTAAAGAATGGATCTGAACGGAATCAGGGAGACTGCGATAAGAGTTTGAAGAATGGGTTTAAATCGAATCAGGGAGACGGCAGTGAGAGTTTGAAGAATGGGTTTGGATGGAATCAAGGAGACTGCGATGAGAGTTTGAAGAATGGCTTTGAATGGAATCAGAGAGACGGCAGTGAGTGTTTAAAGAATGGACCTGAATGGAATCAGGGAGACTGCGAAGAGAGTTTAAACAATGGATCTGAGTGGAATCAGGGAGACTGCGGTGAGAGTTTAAAAAATAGGTTTGAATGGAATCAGGGAGACTGCGATGAGAGTTTAAAGAATGGGTCTGAATGGAATCAGGGAGACTGCAAAGAGAGTTTAAAGAATGGATTGGATGGAATCGGGGAGAATGCGGTGAGAGTTTAAAGAATGGGTCTGAATGGAATCAGGGAGACTGCAGTGAGAGATTAAAGAATGGTTTGAATGGAATCAGGGAGACTGCGGTGAGAGTTTGAAGAATGGGTCTGAATGAAATCAGGGACACTGCAGTGAGAGTTTAAAGAATAGTTTGAATGAAATCAGGGAGACTGAGGTGAGAGTTTAAAGAATGGATGGAATGGAATCAGGGAGACTGAGGAGAGAGTTTAAAGAATGGATTGAATAGAATCAGGGAGACTGTGGAGATTGTTTAAAGAATGGATTGAATGGAATCAGGGAGACTGCGAAGAGAGTTTAAGGAATGGTCTGAATGGAATGAGGGAGATTGCAAAGAGAGTTTCAAGAATGGGTCTGAATGGAATCAGGGGCCTGCGATGAGAGTTTAAAGAATGGTTTGAATGGCATCAGGGAGACTGCGGTGAGAGTTTAAAGAATGGGTCTGAATGGAATCAGGGAGACTGCGGTGAGAGTTTAAAGAATGGATCTGAATGGAATCAGGGAGACTGCGATAAGAGTTTGAAGAATGGGTTTAAATCGAATCAGGGAGACGGCAGTGAGATTTTGAAGAATGGGTTTGGATGGAATCAAGGAGACTGCGATGGGAGTTTGAAGAATGGCTTTGAATGGAATCAGAGAGACGGCAGTGAGTGTTTAAAGAATGGACCTGAATGGAATCAGGGAGACTGCGAAGAGAGTTTAAAGAATGGATTGAATGGAATCAGGGAGACTGCGAAGAGAGTTTAAAGAATGGTTTGAATGGAATCAGGGAGACTGCGATGAGAGTTTAAAAAATGGATCTGAGTGGAATCAGGGAGACTGCGGTGAGAGTTTAAAAAATAGGTTTGAATGGAATCAGGGAGACTGCGATGAGAGTTTAAAGAATGGGTCTGAATGAAATCAGGGACACTGCAGTGAGAGTTTAAAGAATGGATGGAATGGAATCAGGGAGACTGAGGAGAGAGTTTAAAGAATGGATTGAATGGAATCAGGGAGACTGCGGTGAGAGTTTGAAGAATGGGTCTGAATGAAATCAGGGACACTGCAGTGAGAGTTTAAAGAATGGTTTGAATGAAATCAGGGAGACTGAGGTGAGAGTATAAAGAATGGATTGAATGGAATCAGGGAGACTGTGGAGAGAGTTTAAAGAATAGATTGAATGGAATCAGGGAGACTGCGAAGAGAGTTTAAGGAGTGGTCTGAATGGAATCAGGGAGATTGCAAAGAGAGTTTAAAGAATGGGTCTGAATGGAATCAGGGGACTGCGATGAGAGTTTAAAGAATGGTTTGAATGGCATCAGGGAGACTGCGGTGAGAGTTTAAAGAATGGGTCTGAATGGAATCAGGGAGACTGCGATGAGAGTTTAAAGAATGGATTGACTGCAATCAGGGAGACTGCGTTGAAAGTTTAAAGAATGGATTGAATGGAATCACGGAGACTGCAGTGAGAGTTTAAAGAATGGACTGAATGGAACCAGGGAGACTGCGAAGAGAGTATAAAGAATGGATCTGAATGGAATCAGAGAGACGGCAGTGAGGGTTTAAAGAATGGATCTGAATGAAATCAGGGAGACTGCGATGACAGTTTAAAGAATGGTTTGAATGCAATCAGGGAGACTGCGATGAGAGTTTAAAAAATGGATCTGAGTGGAATCAGGGTGACTGCGGTGAGAGTTTAAAGAATAGGTTTGAATGGAATCAGGGAGACTGCGATGAGAGTTTAAAGAATGGGTCGGAATGGAATCAGGGGAGTGCGATGAGAGTTTAAAGAATGGTTTGAATGGCATCAGGGAGACTGCGGTGAGAGTTTAAAGAATGGATCTGAATGGAATCAGGGACACTGCAGTGAGAGTTTAAAGAATGGTTTGAATGAAATCAGGGAGACTGAGGTGAGAGTTTAAAGAATGGTTTGAATGGAATCAGGGAGACTGCGATGAGAGTTTAAAAAATGGATCTGAGTGGAATCAGGGTGACTGCGGTGAGAGTTTAAAGAATAGGTTTGAATGGAATCAGGGAGACTGCGATGAGAGTTTAAAGAATGGGTCGGAATGGAATCAGGGGACTGCGATGAGAGTTTAAAGAATGGTTTGAATGGCATCAGGGAGACTGCGGTGAGAGTTTAAAGAATGGATCTGAATGGAATCAGGGAGACTGCGATGAGAGTTTAAAGAATGGATTGACTGCAATCGGGGAGACTGGGTTCAAAGTTTAAAGAATGAATTGAATGGAATCAGGGAGACTGCAGTGAGAGTTTAAAGAATGGACTGAATGGAATCAGGGAGACTGCAGTGAGAGTTTAAAGAATGGTCTGAATCAAATCAGGGAGACTGCGATGAGAGTTTAAAGAATGGGTCTGACTCAAATCAGGGAGACTGCGATGAGAGTTTGAAGAATGGGGTTGGATGGAATCAGGGAAACTGCGATGAGAGTTTGAAGAATGGGTTTGAATGGAATCAGGGAAACCTCAATGAGAGTTTAAAGAATGGATCTGAATGGAATCAGGGAGGCGGCAGTGAGAGTTTAAAGAATGGATCTGAATGGAATCATGGAGACTGCGGTGAGAGTTTAAATAATGGGTCTGAATGGAATCAGGGAGACTGCAATGAGAGTATAAAGAATGGATTGAATGGAATCAGGGAGACTGCGATCAGAGTTAAAAGAATTGATTGAATGGAATCAGAGAGACTGCGGTAAGAGTTTAAAGAATGGATCTCAATGGAATCAGGGAGACTGCGATGAGAGTTTAAAGAATGGATCTGAATGGAATCAGGGGACAGCGATGAGAGTTAAAAGAATGGATTGAATGGAATCAGGGAGACAGCGAAGAGTGTTTAAAGAATGGGTCTGAATCAAATCAGGGAGACTGCGATGAGAGTTTGAAGAATGGTTTGAATGGAATCATGGAGGCTGCGGTGAGAGTTTGAAGAATGGCTTTGAATGGAATCAGGGAGACTGCGGTGAGAGTTTCAAGAATGGCTTTGAATGGAATCAGGGGGACGGCAGTGAGAGTTTAACGAATGGATCTGAGTGGAATCAGGGAGACTGAGGTGAGAGTTTAAAGAATGGATTGAATGGAATCGGGGAGACTGTGGAGAGAGTTTAAGAATGGATTGAATGGAATCAGGGACTCTGCAATGAGAGTTTAAAGAATGGATTGAATGGAATCAGGGAGACGGCGAAGAGAGTTTAAAGAATGGATCTGAATGGTATCAGGGAGACTGCGGTGAGAGTTTGAAGAATGGGTCTGAATGGAATCAGGGACACTGCAGTGAGAGTTTAAAGAATGGATTGAATGGAATCACGGAGACTGCGAAGAGAGTTTAAAGAATGGATCTGAATGGAATCAGTGAGACTGCGGTGAGAGTTTGAAGAATGGGTCTGAATGGAATCAGGGACACTGCAGTGAGAGTTTAAAGAATGGATTGAATGGAATCAGGGAGACTGTGGAGAGAGTTTAAAGAATGGATTGAATGGAATCAGAGACTCTGCAATGAGAGTTTAAAGAATGGTTTGAATGGAATCAGGGAGACTTAGGTGAGAGTTTAAAGAATGAATTGTATGGAATCAGGGAGACTGTGGAGAGAGTTTAAAGAATGGATTGAATGGAATCAGAGACTCTGCAATGAGAGTTTAAAGAATGGTTTAAATGGAATTAAGGAGACGGCAGTGAGAGTATGAAGAATGGCTTTGAATGGAATCAGAGAGACGGCAGTGAGGGTTTAAAGAATGGTTCTGAATGGAATTAGGGAGACTGCGAAGCGAGTTTAAAGAATGGTTTGAATGGAATCAGGGAGAATGCGGTGAGAGTTTGAAGAATGGGTTTGAATGGAATCAGGGAGACTGCGATTAGAGTTTAAAGAATGGATCTGAATGGAATCAGTGAGACTGCGGTGAGAGTTTAAAGAATGGGTTTGAATGGAATCAGGGAGACTGTGGTGAGAGTTTAAAGAATGGTTTGAATGGAATCAGGGAGACTGCGATGAGAGTTTAAAGAATGGATTGGATGGAATCGGGGAGACTGCGGTGAGAGTTTAAAGAATGGATTGGATTGAATCGGGGAGACTGCGGTGAGAGATTAAAGAATGGTTTGAATGGAATCATGGAGACTGCGGTGGGAGTTTGAAGAATGGGTCTGAATGGAACCAGGGAGACTGCGGTGAAAGATTAAAGAATGAGTCTGAATGGAATCAGGGACACTGCAGTGAGAGTTTAAAGAATGGTTTGAATGGAATCAGGGAGACTGAGGTGAGAGTTTAAAGAATGGATTGAATGGAATCAGGGAGACTGCGGTAAGAGTTAAAAGAATGGATTGAATGGAATCAGGGAGACAGCGAAGAGTGTTTAAAGAATGGGTCTGAATCTAATCAGGGAGACTGCGATGAGATTTTGAAGAATGGTTTGAATAGAATCATGGAGATTGCGGTGAGAGTTTGAAGAATGTCGTTGAATGGAATAAGGGAGACTTCGAAGAGAGTTTCGAAAATGCCTTTGAATGGAATCAGGGGGACTGCAGTGAGAGTTTAACGAATGGATCTGAGTGCAATCATGGAGACTGCGAGAAGAGTTTAATGAATGGGTTTGAATGGAATCAGGGAGACTGAGATGAGAGTTTAAAGAATGGATTGAATGGAATCAGCGAGACAGCGGTGATAGTTTGAAGAATGGGACTGAATGGAATCAGCGAGACTGCACTGAGAGTTTAAAGAATAGTTTGAATGGAATCCGGGAGACTGCGAAGAGAGTTTAAAGAATGGATTGAATGGAATCAGGGTGACTGCGAAGAGAGTTTAAAGAATGGATCTGAATGGAATCAGGGAGACTGCGATGTGAGTTTGAAGAATGGGTTTGAATGGAAACAGCGAGACGGCAGTGAGAGTTTGTATAATGTGTCTGAATGGAATCAGGGACTCTGAAGTGAGAGATTAAAGAATGATTTGAATGGAAGCATGGAGACTGATGTAAGAGTTTAAAGAATGGATTGAGTGGAATCAGAGACTCTGCAATGAGAGTTTAAAGAATGGATTGAATGGAATCGGGGAGACTGCGATAAGAGTTTACAGAATGGCTCTGAATGGAATCCGGGAGACTGCGGTGAGAGTTTAAAGAATAGATCTGAATGGAATCAGGGAGACTGCGATGAGAGTTTAAAGAATGGATTCACTGCAATCAGGGAGACTGCGTTGAAAGTTTAAAGAATGGATTGAATGGAATCAGGGAGACTGCGGTGAGAGTTTAAAGAATTAATTGAATGGAATCAGGGAGACTGCGAAGAGATTTTAAAGAATGGATCTGAATGGAATCAGGGAGACTGCGGTGAGAGTTTGAAGAATGGGTCTGAATGGAATCAGGGACACTGCAGTGAGAGTTTAAAGAATGGTTTGAATGGAATCAGGGAGACTGAGGTGAGAGTTTAAAGAATGGATTGAATGGAATCAGGGAGACTGTGGAGAGAGTTTAAGAATGGATTGAATGGAATCAGGGACTCTGCAATGAGAGTTTAAAGAATGGATTGAATGGAATCAGGGAGACGGCGAATAGAGTTTAAAGAATGGATCTGAATGGTATCAGGGAGACTGCGGTGAGAGTTTGAAGAATGGGTCTGAATGGAATCAGGGACACTGCAGTGAGAGTTTAAAGAATGGATTGAACGGAATCACGGAGACTGCGAAGAGAGTTTAAAGAATGGATCTGAATGGAATCAGTGAGACTGCGGTGAGAGTTTGAAGAATGGGTCTGAATGGAATCAGGGACACTGCAGTGAGAGTTTAAAGAATGGATTGAATGGAATCAGGGAGACTGTGGAGAGAGTTTAAAGAATGGATTGAATGGAATCAGAGACTCTGCAATGAGAGTTTAAAGAATGGTTTGAATGGAATCAGGGAGACTTAGGTGAGAGTTTAAAGAATGAATTGTATGGAATCAGGGAGACTGTGGAGAGAGTTTAAAGAATGGATTGAATGGAATCAGAGACTCTGCAATGAGAGTTTAAAGAATGGTTTAAATGGAATTAAGGAGACGGCAGTGAGAGTATGAAGAATGGCTTTGAATGGAATCAGAGAGACGGCAGTGAGGGTTTAAAGAATGGATCTGAATGGAATTAGGGAGACTGCGAAGCGAGTTTAAAGAATGGTTTGAATGGAATCAGGGAGAATGCGGTGAGAGTTTGAAGAATGGGTTTGAATGGAATCAGGGAGACTGCGATTAGAGTTTAAAGAATGGATCTGAATGGAATCAGGGAGACTGCGGTGAGAGTTTAAAGAATGGGTTTGAATGGAATCAGGGAGACTGCGGTGAGAGTTTAAAGAATGGTTTGAATGGAATCAGGGAGACTGCGATGAGAGTTTAAAGAATGGATTGGATGGAATCGGGGAGACTGCGGTGAGAGTTTAAAGAATGGATTGGATTGAATCGGGGAGACTGCGGTGAGAGATTAAAGAATGGTTTGAATGGAATCATGGAGACTGCGGTGGGAGTTTGAAGAATGGGTCTGAATGGAACCAGGGAGACTGCGGTGAAAGATTAAAGAATGAGTCTGAATGGAATCAGGGACACTGCAGTGAGAGTTTAAAGAATGGTTTGAATGGAATCAGGGAGACTGAGGTGAGAGTTTAAAGAATGGATTGAATGGAATCAGGGAGACTGCGGTAAGAGTTAAAAGAATGGATTGAATGGAATCAGGGAGACAGCGAAGAGTGTTTAAAGAATGGGTCTGAATCTAATCAAGGAGACTGCGATGAGATTTTGAAGAATGGTTTGAATAGAATCATGGAGATTGCGGTGAGAGTTTGAAGAATGTCGTTGAATGGAATAAGGGAGACTTCGAAGAGAGTTTCGAGAATGCCTTTGAATGGAATCAGGGGGACTGCAGTGAGAGTTTAACGAATGGATCTGAGTGCAATCATGGAGACTGCGGTGAGAGTTTAAAAAATAGGTTTGAATGGAATCAGGGAGACTGCGATGAGAGTTTAAAGAATGGGTCTGAATGGAATCAGGGAGACTGCAAAGAGAGTTTAAAGAATGGATTGGATGGAATCGGGGAGAATGCGGTGAGAGTTTAAAGAATGGGTCTGAATGGAATCAGGGAGACTGCAGTGAGAGATTAAAGAATGGTTTGAATGGAATCAGGGAGACTGCGGTGAGAGTTTGAAGAATGGGTCTGAATGAAATCAGGGACACTGCAGTGAGAGTTTAAAGAATGGATTGAATAGAATCAGGGAGACTGTGGAGATTGTTTAAAGAATGGATTGAATGGAATCAGGGAGACTGCGAAGAGAGTTTAAGGAATGGTCTGAATGGAATGAGGGAGATTGCAAAGAGAGTTTCAAGAATGGGTCTGAATGGAATCAGGGGCCTGCGATGAGAGTTTAAAGAATGGTTTGAATGGCATCAGGGAGACTGCGGTGAGAGTTTAAAGAATGGGTCTGAATGGAATCAGGGAGACTGCGGTGAGAGTTTAAAGAATGGATCTGAATGGAATCAGGGAGACTGCGATAAGAGTTTGAAGAATCGGTTTAAATCGAATCAGGGAGACGGCAGTGAGATTTTGAAGAATGGGTTTGGATGGAATCAAGGAGACTGCGATGGGAGTTTGAAGAATGGCTTTGAATGGAATCAGAGAGACGGCAGTGAGTGTTTAAAGAATGGACCTGAATGGAATCAGGGAGACTGCGATGAGAGTTTAAAAAATGGATCTGAGTGGAATCAGGGAGACTGCGGTGAGAGTTTAAAAAATAGGTTTGAATGGAATCAGGGAGACTGCGATGAGAGTTTAAAGAATGGGTCTGAATGAAATCAGGGACACTGCAGTGAGAGTTTAAAGAATAGTTTGAATGAAATCAGGGAGACTGAGGTGAGAGTTTAAAGAATGGATGGAATGGAATCAGGGAGACTGAGGAGAGAGTTTAAAGAATGGATTGAATGGAATCAGGGAGACTGCGGTGAGAGTTTGAAGAATGGGTCTGAATGAAATCAGGGACACTGCAGTGAGAGTTTAAAGAATGGTTTGAATGAAATCAGGGAGACTGAGGTGAGAGTATAAAGAATGGATTGTATGGAATCAGGGAGACTGTGGAGAGAGTTTCAAGAAAGATTGAATGGAATCAGAGACTCTGCAATGAGAGTTTAAAGAATGGTTTGAATGGAATCAGCAAGACGGCAGTGAGGGTTTAAAGAATGGATCTGAATGGAATTAGGGAGACTGCGAAGAGATTTTAAAGAATGGATTGAATGGAATCGGGGAGACTGCGGTGAGAGTTTAAAGAATGGTTTGAATGGAATCAGGGAGACTGCAGTGAGAGTTTAAAGAATGGTTTGAATGGAATCAGGGAGACTGCGATGAGAGTTTAAAGAATGGATTGGATGGCATCGGGGAGACTGCGGTGAGAGTTTAAAGAATGGATTGGATGGAATCTGGTAGACTGTGGTGAGAGATTAAAGAATGGTTTGAATTGAATCAGGGAGACTGCGGTGAGAGTTGAAGAATGGGTCTGAATGGAATCAGGGACTCTGAAGTGAGAGATTAAAGAATGGTTTGAATGGAAGCAGGGAGACTGAGGTGCGAGTAGAAAGAATGGATTGAATGGAATCAGGGAGATTGCGATGAGAGTTTGAAGAATGGGATTGGATGGAATCAGGGAGACTGCGATGAGAGTTTGAAGAATGGGTTTGAATGGAAACAGCGAGACGACAGCGAGAGTTTGTAGAATGTGTCTGAATGGAATCAGGGAGACTGCGGTGAGAGTTTAAAGAATGGTTCTGAATGGAATCAGGGAGACTGCGATAAGTGTTTGAAGAATGGGTTTGAATGGAATCAGGGAAACGGCAGTGAGAGTTTGAAGAATGGGTTTGGATGGAATCAGGGAGACTGCGATGAGAGTTTGAAGAATGGCTTTGAATGGAATCAGAGATGCGGCAGTGAGCGTTTAAAGAATGGATCTGAATGGAATCGGGGAGACTGCGGTGAGAGTTTAAAGAATGGGTCTGAATGGAATCAGGGAGACTGCGTTGAGAGTTTGAAGAATGGGTCTGAATGGAATCAGGGACTCTGAAGTGAGAGTTTAAAGAATGGTTTGAATTGAAGCAGGGAGACTGAGGTGAGAGTTGAAAGAATGGATTGAATGGAATCAGGGAGACTGCGGTGTGAGTTTAAAGAATGGATTGAATGGAATCAGGGACTCTGCAATGTGAGTTTAAAGAATGGTTTGAATGGAATCAGGGAGACGGCAGTGAGAGTATGAAGTATGGCTTTGAATGGAATCAGAGAGACGGCAGTGAGTGTTTAAAGAATGGATCTGAATGGAATCAGGGAGACTGCGAAGAGAGTTTAAAGAATGGTTTGAATGGAATCAGGGAGAATGCGTTGAGAGTTTAAAGAATGGATCTGAATGGAATCAGGGAGACTGCGGTGAGAGTTTAAAGAATGGGTTTGAATGGAATCAGGGAGACTGCGATGAGAGTTTAAAGAATGGGTCTGAATGGAATCCTGGAGACAGCAGTGAGAGTTTAAAGAATGGGTCTGAATGGAATCAGGGAGACTGCAAAGAGATTTTAAAGAATGGATTGAATGTAATTCGGGATACTGCGGTGAGAGTTTAAAGAATGGTTTGAATGAAATCAGGGAGACTGCAGTGAGAGTTTGAAGAATGGGTCTGAATGGAATCCGAGAGACTTCAGTGAGAGTTTAAAAAATGGTTTGAATGGAATCAGGGAGACTGCGGTGAGAGTTTAAAGAATGGTTTGAATGGAATCAGGGAGACTGCGATGAGAGTTTAAAGAATGGATCTGAGTGGAATCAGGGAGACTGCGGTGAGAGTTTAAGGAATAGTTTTGAATGGAATCAGGGAGACTGCGATGAGGGTTTAAAGAATGGGTCTGAATGGAATCAGGGAGACTGCGAAGAGAGTTTATAGAATGGATTGGATGGAATCGGGGAGACTGCAGTGAGAGATTCAAGAATGGGTCTGAATGGAATCAGGGAGACTGCAGTGAGAGATTAAAGAGTGGTTTGAATGGAATCAGGGAGACTGAGGTGAGAGTTGAAAGACTGGATTGAATGGAATCAGGGAGACTGCGGAGAGAGTTTAAAGAATGGATTGAATGGATTCAGGGCGACTGCAATGAGAGTTTACGGAATGGTTAGAATGGAATCAGGGAGACTGCGATTAGAGTTTAAAGAATGGGTCTGAATGGAATCAGGGAGACTGCGAAGAGAGTTTATAGAATGGATTGGATGGAATCGGGGAGACTGCAGTGAGAGATTCAAGAATGGGTCTGAATGGAATCAGGGAGACTGCAGTGAGAGATTAAAGAGTGGTTTGAATGGAATCAGGGAGACTGAGGTGAGAGTTGAAAGACTGGATTTAATGGAATCAGGGAGACTGCGGAGAGAGTTTAAAGAATGGATTGAATGGATACAGGGCGACTGCAATGAGAGTTTACGGAATGGTTAGAATGGAATCAGGGAGACTGCGATGAGAGTTTAAAGAATGGATCTGAGTGGAATCAGGGAGACTGCGGTGAAAGTTTAAGGAATAGGTTTGAATGGAATCAGGGAGACTGCGATGAGGGTTTAAAGAATGGGTCTAAATGGAATCAGGGAGACTGCGAAGAGAGTTTAAAGAATGGTTTGAATGGAATCAGGGAGACTGAGGTGAGAGTTTAAAGAATGGATTGAATGGAATCAGGGAGACTGAGGTGAGAGTTTAAAGAATGGATTGAATAGAATCAGGGAGACTGCAGTGAGAGTTTAAAGAATGGGTCTGAATGGAATCAGGGAGACTGCGATGAGAGTTTAAAGAATGGATTGAATGGAATCGAGGAGACTGCGGTGAGAGTTTAAAGAATGGGCCTGAATGGAATCAAGGAGATTGCAGTGAGAGTTTGAAGAATGGGTCTGAATGGAATCAGGGAGACTGCGGTGAGAGTTTGAAGAATGGGTCTGAATGGAATCAGGGACTCTGAAGTGAGAGTTTAAAGAATGGTTGAATGGAATCAGGGAGACGGCAGTGAGAGTATGAAGAATGGATCTGAATGGAATCAGGGAGATTGCGAAGAGAGTTTAAAGAATGGTTTGAATGGAATCAGGGAGACTGCGATGAGAGTTTAAAGAATGGATCTGAATGGAATCAGGGAGACTGCGGTGAGAGTTTAAAGAATGGGTTTGAATGGAATCAGGGAGACTGCGATGAGCGTTTAAAGAATGGGTCTGAATGGAACCTGGAGACTGCAGTGAGAGTTTAAAGTATGGGTCTGAATGGAATCAGGGAGACTGCGAAGAGATTTTAAAGAATGGATTGAATGGAATTTGGGAGACTGCGGTGAGAGTTTAAAGAATGGTTTGAATGGAATCAGGGAGACTGCAGTGAGAGTTTGAAGAATGGGTCTGAATGGAATCAGAGAGACTGCAGTGAGAGTTTAAAGAATGGTTTGAATGGAATCAGGGAGTCTGTGGTGAGAGTTTAAAGAATGGTTTGAATGGAATCAGTGAGACTGCGATGAGAGTTTAAAGAATGGATCTGAGTGGAATCAGGGAGACTGCGGTGAAAGTTTAAGGAATAGGTTTGAATGGAATCAGGGAGATTGCGATGAGGGTTTAAAGAATGGGTCTAAATGGAATCAGGGAGACTGCGAAGAGAGTTTAAAGAATGGTTTGAATGGAATCAGGGAGACTGAGGTGAGAGTTTAAAGAATGGATTGAATGGAATCAGGGAGACTGAGGTGAGAGTTTAAAGAATGGATTGAATAGAATCAGGGAGACTGCGGAGAGAGTTTAAAGAATGGATGGAATGGATTCAGGGAGACTGCGAAGAGAGTTTAAGGAATGGTTTGAATGGAATCAGGGAGATTGCGATGAGAGTTTAAAGAATGGGTCTGAATGGAACCAGGGGACTGCGAAGAGAGTTAAAAGAATGGATTGAATGGAATCAGGGAGACAGTGAAGAGTGTTTAAAGAATGTGTCTGAATCAAATCAGGGAGACGGCGATGAGAGTTTGAAGAATGGCTTTGAATGGAATCAGGGAGACTGCGAAGAGAGTTTGAAGAATGGCTTTGAATGGAATCAGGGAGACGGCAGTTAGAGTTTAACGAATGGATCTGAGTGGAATCAGGGAGACTGCGAGAAGTGTTGAAAGAATGGTTTGAATGGAATCAGGGAGACTGCGATGAGAGTTTAAAGAAATGGGTTTGAATGGAATCAGGGAGACTGAGATGAGAGTTTAAAGAATGGATTAAATGGAATCAGGGAGACTGTGGAAAGAGTTTAAAGAATGGTCTGAATGGAATCAGGGAGACTGCTAAGAGTGTTTAAAGAATGGATTGAATGGAATCGGGGAGACTGCGGTGAGAGTTTAAAGAATGGTTTGAATGGAAGCAGGGAGACTGATGTGAGAGTTTAAAGAATGAATTGAATGGAATCAGGGAGATTGCGGTGAGATTTTAAAGAATGGATCTGAATGCAATCAGGGAGACTGCGATAAGAGTTTGAAGAATGGGTTTCAATGGAATCAGGGTGACGGCAGTGAGAGTTTGAAGAATGGCTTTGAATGGAATCAGAGAGACGGCAGTGAGGATTTACAGAATGGATCTGAATGGAATCAGGGAGACTGCGAAGAGAGTTTAAAGAATGGATTGAATGGAATCAGGGACACTGCAGTGAGAGTTTAAAGAATGGGTCTGAATGGAACCAGGGGACTGCGAAGAGAGTTAAAAGAATGGATTGAATGGAATCAGGGAGACAGCAAAGAGTGTTTAAAGAATGGGTCAGAAACAAATCAGGGAGACTGCGATGAGAGTTTGAAGAATGGGGTTGGATGGAATCAGGGAGACTGCGATGAGAGTTTGAAGAATGGGTTTGAAGGAATCAGGGTGATGGCAGTGAGAGTTTAAAGAATGGTTTGAATGGAATCAGGGAGATTGCGATGAGGGTTTAAAGAATGGGTCTAAATGGAATCAGGGAGACTGCGATAAGTGTTTGAAGAATGGGTTTGAATGGAATCAGGGAAACGGCAGTGAGAGTTTGAAGAATGGGTTTGGATGGAATCAGGGAGACTGCGATGAGAGTTTGAAGAATGGCTTTGAATGGAATCAGAGATGCGGCAGTGAGCGTTTAAAGAATGGATCTGAATGGAATCGGGGAGACTGCGGTGAGAGTTTAAAGAATGGGTCTGAATGGAATCAGGGAGACTGCGTTGAGAGTTTGAAGAATGGGTCTGAATGGAATCAGGGACTCTGAAGTGAGAGTGTAAAGAATGGTTTGAATTGAAGCAGGGAGACTGAGGTGAGAGTTGAAAGAATGGATTGAATGGAATCAGGGAGACTGCGGTGTGAGTTTAAAGAATGGATTGAATGGAATCAGGGACTCTGCAATGTGAGTTTAAAGAATGGTTTGAATGGAATCAGGGAGACGGCAGTGAGAGTATGAAGTATGGCTTTGAATGGAATCAGAGAGACGGCAGTGAGTGTTTAAAGAATGGATCTGAATGGAATCAGGGAGACTGCGAAGAGAGTTTAAAGAATGGTTTGAATGGAATCAGGGAGAATGCGTTGAGAGTTTAAAGAATGGATCTGAATGGAATCAGGGAGACTGCGGTGAGAGTTTAAAGAATGGGTTTGAATGGAATCAGGGAGACTGCGATGAGAGTTTAAAGAATGGGTCTGAATGGAATCCTGGAGACAGCAGTGAGAGTTTAAAGAATGGGTCTGAATGGAATCAGGGAGACTGCAAAGAGATTTTAAAGAATGGATTGAATGTAATTCGGGATACTGCGGTGAGAGTTTAAAGAATGGTTTGAATGAAATCAGGGAGACTGCAGTGAGAGTTTGAAGAATGGGTCTGAATGGAATCCGAGAGACTTCAGTGAGAGTTTAAAAAATGGTTTGAATGGAATCAGGGAGACTGCGGTGAGAGTTTAAAGAATGGTTTGAATGGAATCAGGGAGACTGCGATGAGAGTTTAAAGAATGGATCTGAGTGGAATCAGGGAGACTGCGGTGAGAGTTTAAGGAATAGTTTTGAATGGAATCAGGGAGACTGAGGTGAGAGTTGAAAGACTGGATTGAATGGAATCAGGGAGACTGCGGAGAGAGTTTAAAGAATGGATTGAATGGATTCAGGGCGACTGCAATGAGAGTTTACGGAATGGTTAGAATGGAATCAGGGAGACTGCGATTAGAGTTTAAAGAATGGGTCTGAATGGAATCAGGGAGACTGCGAAGAGAGTTTATAGAATGGATTGGATGGAATCGGGGAGACTGCAGTGAGAGATTCAAGAATGGGTCTGAATGGAATCAGGGAGACTGCAGTGAGAGATTAAAGAGTGGTTTGAATGGAATCAGGGAGACTGAGGTGAGAGTTGAAAGACTGGATTTAATGGAATCAGGGAGACTGCGGAGAGAGTTTAAAGAATGGATTGAATGGATACAGGGCGACTGCAATGAGAGTTTACGGAATGGTTAGAATGGAATCAGGGAGACTGCGATGAGAGTTTAAAGAATGGATCTGAGTGGAATCAGGGAGACTGCGGTGAAAGTTTAAGGAATAGGTTTGAATGGAATCAGGGAGACTGCGATGAGGGTTTAAAGAATGGGTCTAAATGGAATCAGGGAGACTGCGAAGAGAGTTTAAAGAATGGTTTGAATGGAATCAGGGAGACTGAGGTGAGAGTTTAAAGAATGGATTGAATGGAATCAGGGAGACTGAGGTGAGAGTTTAAAGAATGGATTGAATAGAATCAGGGAGACTGCAGTGAGAGTTTAAAGAATGGGTCTGAATGGAATCAGGGAGACTGCGATGAGAGTTTAAAGAATGGATTGAATGGAATCGAGGAGACTGCGGTGAGAGTTTAAAGAATGGGCCTGAATGGAATCAAGGAGATTGCAGTGAGAGTTTGAAGAATGGGTCTGAATGGAATCAGGGAGACTGCGGTGAGAGTTTGAAGAATGGGTCTGAATGGAATCAGGGACTCTGAAGTGAGAGTTTAAAGAATGGTTGAATGGAATCAGGGAGACGGCAGTGAGAGTATGAAGAATGGATCTGAATGGAATCAGGGAGATTGCGAAGAGAGTTTAAAGAATGGTTTGAATGGAATCAGGGAGACTGCGATGAGAGTTTAAAGAATGGATCTGAATGGAATCAGGGAGACTGCGGTGAGAGTTTAAAGAATGGGTTTGAATGGAATCAGGGAGACTGCGATGAGCGTTTAAAGAATGGGTCTGAATGGAACCTGGAGACTGCAGTGAGAGTTTAAAGTATGGGTCTGAATGGAATCAGGGAGACTGCGAAGAGATTTTAAAGAATGGATTGAATGGAATTTGGGAGACTGCGGTGAGAGTTTAAAGAATGGTTTGAATGGAATCAGGGAGACTGCAGTGAGAGTTTGAAGAATGGGTCTGAATGGAATCAGAGAGACTGCAGTGAGAGTTTAAAGAATGGTTTGAATGGAATCAGGGAGTCTGTGGTGAGAGTTTAAAGAATGGTTTGAATGGAATCAGTGAGACTGCGATGAGAGTTTAAAGAATGGATCTGAGTGGAATCAGGGAGACTGCGGTGAAAGTTTAAGGAATAGGTTTGAATGGAATCAGGGAGATTGCGATGAGGGTTTAAAGAATGGGTCTAAATGGAATCAGGGAGACTGCGAAGAGAGTTTAAAGAATGGTTTGAATGGAATCAGGGAGACTGAGGTGAGAGTTTAAAGAATGGATTGAATGGAATCAGGGAGACTGAGGTGAGAGTTTAAAGAATGGATTGAATAGAATCAGGGAGACTGCGGAGAGAGTTTAAAGAATGGATGGAATGGATTCAGGGAGACTGCGAAGAGAGTTTAAGGAATGGTTTGAATGGAATCAGGGAGATTGCGATGAGAGTTTAAAGAATGGGTCTGAATGGAACCAGGGGACTGCGAAGAGAGTTAAAAGAATGGATTGAATGGAATCAGGGAGACAGTGAAGAGTGTTTAAAGAATGTGTCTGAATCAAATCAGGGAGACGGCGATGAGAGTTTGAAGAATGGCTTTGAATGGAATCAGGGAGACTGCGAAGAGAGTTTGAAGAATGGCTTTGAATGGAATCAGGGAGACGGCAGTTAGAGTTTAACGAATGGATCTGAGTGGAATCAGGGAGACTGCGAGAAGTGTTGAAAGAATGGTTTGAATGGAATCAGGGAGACTGCGATGAGAGTTTAAAGAAATGGGTTTGAATGGAATCAGGGAGACTGAGATGAGAGTTTAAAGAATGGATTAAATGGAATCAGGGAGACTGTGGAAAGAGTTTAAAGAATGGTCTGAATGGAATCAGGGAGACTGCTAAGAGTGTTTAAAGAATGGATTGAATGGAATCGGGGAGACTGCGGTGAGAGTTTAAAGAATGGTTTGAATGGAAGCAGGGAGACTGATGTGAGAGTTTAAAGAATGAATTGAATGGAATCAGGGAGATTGCGGTGAGATTTTAAAGAATGGATCTGAATGCAATCAGGGAGACTGCGATAAGAGTTTGAAGAATGGGTTTCAATGGAATCAGGGTGACGGCAGTGAGAGTTTGAAGAATGGCTTTGAATGGAATCAGAGAGACGGCAGTGAGGATTTACAGAATGGATCTGAATGGAATCAGGGAGACTGCGAAGAGAGTTTAAAGAATGGATTGAATGGAATCAGGGACACTGCAGTGAGAGTTTAAAGAATGGGTCTGAATGGAACCAGGGGACTGCGAAGAGAGTTAAAAGAATGGATTGAATGGAATCAGGGAGACAGCAAAGAGTGTTTAAAGAATGGGTCAGAAACAAATCAGGGAGACTGCGATGAGAGTTTGAAGAATGGGGTTGGATGGAATCAGGGAGACTGCGATGAGAGTTTGAAGAATGGGTTTGAAGGAATCAGGGTGATGGCAGTGAGAGTTTAAAGAATGGTTTGAATGGAATCAGGGAGATTGCGATGAGGGTTTAAAGAATGGGTCTAAATGGAATCAGGGAGACTGCGAAGAGAGTTTAAAGAATGGTTTGAATGGAATCAGGGAGACTGAGGTGAGAGTTTAAAGAATGGATTGAATGGAATCAGGGAGACTGAGGTGAGAGTTTAAAGAATGGATTGAATAGAATCAGGGAGACTGCGGAGAGAGTTTAAAGAATGGATGGAATGGATTCAGGGAGACTGCGAAGAGAGTTTAAGGAATGGTTTGAATGTAATCAGGGAGATTGCGATGAGAGTTTAAAGAATGGGTCTGAATGGAACCAGGGGACTGCGAAGAGAGTTAAAAGAATGGATTGAATGGAATCAGGGAGACAGTGAAGAGTGTTTAAAGAATGTGTCTGAATCAAATCAGGGAGACGGCGATGAGAGTTTGAAGAATGGCTTTGAATGGAATCAGGGAGACTGCGAAGAGAGTTTGAAGAATGGCTTTGAATGGAATCAGGGAGACGGCAGTTAGAGTTTAACGAATGGATCTGAGTGGAATCAGGGAGACTGCGAGAAGAGTTGAAAGAATGGTTTGAATGGAATCAGGGAGACTGCGATGAGAGTTTAAAGAAATGGGTTTGAATGGAATCAGGGAGACTGAGATGAGAGTTTAAAGAATGGATTAAATGGAATCAGGGAGACTGTGGAAAGAGTTTAAAGAATGGTCTGAATGGAATCAGGGAGACTGCTAAGAGTGTTTAAAGAATGGATTGAATGGAATCGGGGAGACTGCGGTGAGAGTTTAAAGAATGGTTTGAATGGAAGCAGGGAGACTGATGTGAGAGTTTAAAGAATGAATTGAATGGAATCAGGGAGATTGCGGTGAGATTTTAAAGAATGGATCTGAATGCAATCAGGGAGACTGCGATAAGAGTTTGAAGAATGGGTTTCAATGGAATCAGGGTGACGGCAGTGAGAGTTTGAAGAATGGCTTTGAATGGAATCAGAGAGACGGCAGTGAGGATTTACAGAATGGATCTGAATGGAATCAGGGAGACTGCGAAGAGAGTTTAAAGAATGGATTGAATGGAATCAGGGACACTGCAGTGAGAGTTTAAAGAATGGGTCTGAATGGAACCAGGGGACTGCGAAGAGAGTTAAAAGAATGGATTGAATGGAATCAGGGAGACAGCAAAGAGTGTTTAAAGAATGGGTCAGAAACAAATCAGGGAGACTGCGATGAGAGTTTGAAGAATGGGGTTGGATGGAATCAGGGAGACTGCGATGAGAGTTTGAAGAATGGGTTTGAAGGAATCAGGGTGATGGCAGTGAGAGTTTAAAGAATGGATTGAATGGAATCAGGGAAACCTCAATGAGAGTTTAAAGAATGGATCTGAATAGAATCAGGGGACTGCGATGAGAGTTCAAAGAATGGATTGAATGGAATCAGGGAGACAGTGAAGAGTGTTTAAAGAATGTGTCTGAATCAAATCAGGGAGACTGCGATGAGAGTTTGAAGAATGGCTTTGAATGGAATCAGGGAGACTGCGAAGAGAGTTTGAAGAATGGCTTTGAATGGAATCAGGGAGATGGCAGTTAGAGTTTAACGAATGGATCTGAGTGGAATCAGGGAGACTGCGAGAAGAGTTTAAAGAATGGTTTGCATGGAATCAGGGAGACTGCGATGAGAGTTTAAAGAATGGGTTTGAATGGAATCAGGGAGACTGTGGAGAGAGTTTAAAGAATGGTCTGAATGGAATCAGGGAGACTGCGAAGAGAGTTTAAAGAATGGATTGAATGGAATCGGGGAGACTGCGGTGAGAGTTTAATGAATGGTTTGAATGGAAGCAGGGAGACTGATGTGAGAGTTTGAAGAATGGATTGAATGGAATCAGGGAGACTGCGGTGAGAGTTTAAAGAATGGATCTGAATGCAATCAGGGAGACTGCGATAAGAGTTTGAAGAATGGGTTTCAGTGGAATCAGGGTGACTGCAGTGAGAGGTTGAAGAATGGCTTTGAATGGAATCAGGGAGACGGCAGTGAGAGTTTAACGAATGGATCAGAGTGGAATCAGGGAGACTGCGAGAAGAGTTTAAAGAATAGTTTGAATGGAATCAGGGAGACTGAGATGAGAGTTTAAAGAATGGATTGAATGGAATCAGGGAGAGCGTGGAGAGAGTTTAAAGAATGGTCTGAGTGGAATCAGGGAGACTGCGGTGAGAGTTTAAAGAATGGATTGAATGGAATCAGGGAGACTGAGGTGAGAGTTTAAAGAATGGATTGAATAGAATCAGGGAGACTGCGGAGAGAGTTTAAAGAATGGATTGAATGGATTCAGGGAGACTGCGAAGAGAGTTTAAGGAATGGTTTGAATGGAATCAGGGAGATTGCGATGAGAGTTTAAAGAATGGGTCTGAATGGAACCAGGGGACTGCGAAGAGAGTTAAAAGAATGGATTGAATGGAATCAGGGAGACAGCAAAGAATGTTTAAAGAATGGGTCTGAAACAAATCAGGGAGACTGCGATGAGAGTTTGAAGAATGGGGTTGGATGGAATCAGGGAGACTGCGATGAGAGTTTGAAGAATGGGTTTGAATGGAATCAGGGTGACGGCAGTGAGAGTTTAAAGAATGGATTGAATGGAATCAGGGAAACCTCAATGAGAGTTTAAAGAATGGATCTGAATAGAATCAGGGGACTGCGATGAGAGTTCAAAGAATGGATTGAATGGAATCAGGGAGACAGTGAAGAGTGTTTAAAGAATGTGTCTGAATCAAATCAGGGAGACTGCGATGAGAGTTTGAAGAATGGCTTTGAATGGAATCAGGGAGACTGCGAAGAGAGTTTGAAGAATGGCTTTGAATGGAATCAGGGAGACGGCAGTTAGAGTTTAACGAATGGATCTGAGTGGAATCAGGGAGACTGCGAGAAGAGTTTAAAGAATGGTTTGAATGGAATCAGGGAGACTGCGATGAGAGTTTAAAGAAATGGGTTTGAATGGAATCAGGGAGGCTGAGATGAGAGTTTAAAGAATGGATTGAATGGAATCGGGGAGACTGCGGTGAGAGTTTAAAGGATGGTTTGAATGGAAGCAGGGAGACTGATGTGAGAGTTTAAAGAATGGATTGAATGGAATCAGGGAGACTGCGGTGAGAGTTTAAAGAATGGATCTGAATGCAATCAGGGAGACTGCGATAAGAGTTTGAAGATTGGGTTTCAATGGAATCAGGGTGACGGCAGTGAGAGTTTGAAGAATGGCTTAGAATGGAATCAGAGAGACGGCAATAAAGGTTTACAGAATGGATCTGAATGGAATCAGGGAGACTGCGAAGAGAGTTTAAAGAATGGATTGAATGGAATCAGGGAGACTGCAGTGAGAGTTTAAAGAATGGGTCTGAATGGAAACAGGGGGCTGCGAAGAGAGTTAAAAGAATGGATTGAATGGAATCAGGGAGACAGCAAAGAGTGTTTAAAGAATGGGTCGGAAACAAATCAGGGAGACTGCGATGAGAGTTTGAAGAATGGGGTTGGATGGAATCAGGGAGACTGCGATGAGAGTTTGAAGAATGGGTCTGAATGGAATCAGGGTGACGGCAGTGAGAGTTTAAAGAATGGATTGAATGGAATCAGGGAAACCTCAATGAGAATTTAAAGAATGGATCTGAATAGAATCAGGGGACTGCGATGAGAGTTCAAAGAATGGATTGAATGGAATCAGGGAGACAGTGAAGAGTGTTTAAAGAATGTGTCTGAATCAAATCAGGGAGACTGCGATGAGAGTTTGAAGAATGGCTTTGAATGGAATCAGGGAGACTGCGAAGAGAGTTTGAAGAATGGCTTTGAATGGAATCAGGGAGACGGCAGTTAGAGTTTAACGAATGGATCTGAGTGGAATCAGGGAGACTGCGAGAAGAGTTTAAAGAATGGGTTGCATGGAATCAGGGAGACTGCGATGAGAGTTTAAAGAATGGGTTTGAATGGAATCAGGGAGACTGAGATGAGAGTTTAAAGAATGGATTGAATGGTATCAGGGAGACTGTGGAGAGAGTTTAAAGAATGGTCTGAATGGAATCAGGGAGACTGCGAAGAGAGTTTAAAGAATGTATTGAATGGAATCGGGGAGACTGCGGTGAGAGTTTAAAGAATGGTTTGAATCGAAGCAGGGAGACTGATGTGAGAGTTTAAAGAATGGATTGAATGGAATCAGGGAGACTGCGGTGAGAGTTTAAAGAATGGATCTGAATGCAATCAGGGAGACTGCGATAAGAGTTTGAAGAATGGGTTTCAATGGAATCAGGGTGACGGCAGTGAGAGGTTGAAGAATGGCTTTGAATGGAATCAGAGAGACGGCAGTGAGGGTTTACAGAATGGATCTGAATGGAATCAGGGAGACTGCGAAGAGAGTTTAAAGAATGGATTAAATGGAATCAGGGAGACTGCAGTGAGAGTTTAAAGAATGGATTGAATGGAATCAGGGAGACTGCGAAGAGAGTTTGAAGAATGGCTTTGAATTGAATCAGCGAGACGGCAGTGAGAGTTTGTAGAATGTGTCTGAATGGAATCAGGGACTCTGAAGTGAGAGATTAAAGAATGATATGAATGGAAGCATGGAGACTGATGTGGGAGTTTAAAGAATGGATTGAGTGGAATCAGAGACTCTGCAATGAGAGTTTAAAGAATGGTTTGAATGGAATCAGGGAGACTTAGGTGAGAGTTTAAAGAATGGATTGTATGGAATCAGGGAGACTGAGATGAGAGTTTAAAGATTGGATTGAATGGAATCAGGGAGACTGTGGAGAGAGTTTAAAGAATGGTCTGAATGGAATCAGGGAGACAGTGGAGAGAGTTTCAAGAAAGATTGAATGGAATCAGAGACTCTGCAATGAGAGTTTAAAGAATGGTTTGAATGGAATCAGCAAGACAGCAGTGAGAGTATGAAGAATGGCTTTGAATGGAATCAGAGAGACGGCAGTGACGGTTTAAAGAATGGATCTGAATGGAATCAGGGAGACTGCGAAGAGAGTTTAAAGAATGGATTGAATGGAATCAGGGAGACTGCAGTGAGAGTTTAAAGAATGGTCTGAATGGAATCAGGGAGACTGCGA
This sequence comes from Scyliorhinus torazame, assembly GCF_047496885.1. NCBI lineage: Eukaryota > Metazoa > Chordata > Chondrichthyes > Carcharhiniformes > Scyliorhinidae > Scyliorhinus > Scyliorhinus torazame. The sequence continues at coordinate 25,736 of NW_027308926.1, forward strand.
AGAGAGTTTAAAGAATGTATTGAATGGAATCGGGGAGACTGCGGTGAGAGTTTAAAGAATGGTTTGAATCGAAGCAGGGAGACTGATGTGAGAGTTTAAAGAATGGATTGAATGGAATCAGGGAGACTGCGGTGAGAGTTTAAAGAATGGATCTGAATGCAATCAGGGAGACTGCGATAAGAGTTTGAAGAATGGGTTTCAATGGAATCAGGGTGACGGCAGTGAGAGGTTGAAGAATGGCTTTGAATGGAATCAGAGAGACGGCAGTGAGGGTTTACAGAATGGATCTGAATGGAATCAGGGAGACTGCGAAGAGAGTTTAAAGAATGGATTAAATGGAATCAGGGAGACTGCAGTGAGAGTTTAAAGAATGGATTGAATGGAATCAGGGAGACTGCGAAGAGAGTTTGAAGAATGGCTTTGAATTGAATCAGCGAGACGGCAGTGAGAGTTTGTAGAATGTGTCTGAATGGAATCAGGGACTCTGAAGTGAGAGATTAAAGAATGATATGAATGGAAGCATGGAGACTGATGTGGGAGTTTAAAGAATGGATTGAGTGGAATCAGAGACTCTGCAATGAGAGTTTAAAGAATGGTTTGAATGGAATCAGGGAGACTTAGGTGAGAGTTTAAAGAATGGATTGTATGGAATCAGGGAGACTGAGATGAGAGTTTAAAGATTGGATTGAATGGAATCAGGGAGACTGTGGAGAGAGTTTAAAGAATGGTCTGAATGGAATCAGGGAGACAGTGGAGAGAGTTTCAAGAAAGATTGAATGGAATCAGAGACTCTGCAATGAGAGTTTAAAGAATGGTTTGAATGGAATCAGCAAGACAGCAGTGAGAGTATGAAGAATGGCTTTGAATGGAATCAGAGAGACGGCAGTGACGGTTTAAAGAATGGATCTGAATGGAATCAGGGAGACTGCGAAGAGAGTTTAAAGAATGGATTGAATGGAATCAGGGAGACTGCAGTGAGAGTTTAAAGAATAGGTCTGAATGGAAACAGGGGACTGCGAAGAGAGTTAAAAGAATGGATTGAATGGAATCAGGGAGACAGCAAAGAGTGTTTAAAGAATGGGTCGGAAACAAATCAGGGAGACTGCGATGAGAGTTTGAAGAATGGGGTTGGATGGAATCAGGGAGACTGCGATGAGAGTTTGAAGAATGGGTTTGAATGGAATCAGGGTGACGGCAGTGAGAGTTTAAAGAATGGATTGAATGGAATCAGGGAAACCTCAATGAGAGTTTAAAGAATGGATCTGAATAGAATCAGGGGACTGCGATGAGAGTTCAAAGAATGGATTGAATGGAATCAGGGAGACAGTGAAGAGTGTTTAAAGAATGTGTCTGAATCAAATCAGGGAGACTGCGATGAGAGTTTGAAGAATGGCTTTGAATGGAATCAGGGAGACTGCGAAGAGAGTTTGAAGAATGGCTTTGAATGGAATCAGGGAGACGGCAGTTAGAGTTTAACGAATGGATCTGAGTGGAATCAGGGAGACTGCGAGAAGAGTTTAAAGAATGGGTTGCATGGAATCAGGGAGACTGCGATGAGAGTTTAAAGAATGGATTTGAATGGAATCAGGGAGACTGAGATGCGAGTTTAAAGAATGGATTGAATGGAATCAGGGAGACTGTGGAGAGAGTTTAAAGAATGTATTGAATGGAATCGGGGAGACTGCGGTGAGAGTTTAAAGAATGGTTTGAATCGAAGCAGGGAGACTGATGTGAGAGTTTAAAGAATGGATTGAATGGAATCAGGGAGACTGCGGTGAGAGTTTAAAGAATGGATCTGAATGCAATCAGGGAGACTGCGATAAGAGTTTGAAGAATGGGTTTCAATGGAATCAGGGTGACGGCAGTGAGAGGTTGAAGAATGGCTTTGAATGGAATCAGAGAGACGGCAGTGAGGGTTTACAGAATGGATCTGAATGGAATCAGGGAGACTGCGAAGAGAGTTTAAAGAATGGATTGAATGGAATCAGGGAGACTGCAGTGAGAGTTTAAAGAATGGATTGAATGGAATCAGGGAGACTGCGAAGAGAGTTTGAAGAATGGCTTTGAATTCAATCAGCGAGACTGCAATGAGAGTTTGAAGAATCGATTGAATGGAATCAGAGAGACTGCGGTAAGAGTTTAAAGAATGGATCTGAATGGAATTAGGGAGACTGAGATGAGAGTTTAAAGAATGGATTGAATGGAATCAGGGAGACTGTGGAGAGATTTTAAAGAATGGTCTGAATGGAATCAGGGAGACTGCGGTGAGAGTTTAAAGAATGGTTTGAATGGAAGCAGGGAGACTGATGTGAGAGTTTAAAGAATGGATTGAATGGAATCAGGGAGCCTGCAGTGAGAGTTTAAAGAATGGTTTGTATGGAATCAGGGAGACTGAGGTGAGAGTTTAAAGAATGGATTGAATGGAATCAGGGACACTGCGGACAGAGTTTAAAGAATGGATTGAATGGATTCAGGGAGACTGCGAAGAGAGTTTAAGGAATGGTTTGAATGGAATCAGGGAGATTGCGATGAGAGTTTAAAGAATGGGTCTGAATGGAATCAGGGGACTGCGATGAGATTTAAAAGAATGGATTGAATGGAATCAGGGAGACAGCGAAGCGTGTTTAAAGAATGGGTCTGAATCAAATCAGTGTCACTGTGATGAGAGTTTGAAGAATGGGGTTGGATGGAATCAGGGAGACTGGGATGAGAGTTTGAAGAATGGGTTTGAATGGAATCAGGGTGACGGCAGTGAGAGTTTAAAGAATGGATTGAATGGAATCAGGGAAACCTCAATGAGAGTTTACAGAATGGATCTGAATGGAATCAGGGAGACGGCAGTGAGAGTATAAAGAATGGATTGAATGGAATCTGGGAGACTGCAATGAGAGTATAAAGAATGGATTGTATGGAATCAGCGAGACTGCAATGAGAGTTTGAAGAATCGATTGAATGGAATCAGAGAGACTGCGGTAAGAGTTTAAAGAATGGATCTGAATGGAAACAGGGAGACTGAGATGAGAGTTTAAAGAATGGGTTTGAATGGAATCAGGGAGACTGCGATGAGAGTTTAAAGAATGGATCTGAATGGAATCAGGGGACTGCGATGAGAGTTAAAAGAATGGATTGAATGGAATCAGGGAGACAGCGAAGAGTGTTTAAAGAATGTGTCTGAATCAAATTAGGGGGACTGCGATGAGAGTTTGATGAATGGCTTTGAATGGAATCAGGGAGACTGCGAAGAGAGTTTGAAGAATGGCTTTGAATGGAATCAGGGAGATGGCAGTGAGAGTTTAACGAATGGATCTGAGTGGAATCAGGGAGACTGCGAGAAGAGTTTAAAGAATGGTTTGAATGGAATCAGGGAGACTGCGATGAGAGTTTAAAGAATGGTCTGAATGGAATCATGGTGACCGCAGTGAGAGTTCAAATAATGGGTCTGACTGGAATCAGGGAGACTGCAAAGAGTGTTTGAAGAATCGATTGAATGGAATCAGAGAGACTGCGGTAAGAGTTTAAAGAATGGATCTGAATGGAATCAGGGAGACTGCGATGAGAGTTTAAAGAATGGATCTGAATGGAATCAGGGGACTGCGATGAGAGTTAAAAGAATGGATTGAATGGAATCAGGGAGACAGCGAAGAGTGTTTAAAGAATGTGTCTGAATCAAATCAGGGAGACTGCGATGAAAGTTTGAAGAATGGCTTTGAATGGAATCAGGGAGACTGCGAAGAGAGTTGGAAGAATGGCTTTGAATGGAATCAGGCAGACGGCTGTGAGAGTTTAATGAATGGATCTCAGTCGAATCAGGGAGACTGCGAGAAGAGTTTAATGAATGGTTTGAATGGAATCAGGGAGACTGAGATGAGAGTTTAAAGAATGGATTGAATGGAATCAGGGAGACTGTGGAGAGATTTTAAAGAATGGTCTGAATGGAATCAGGGAGACTGCGGTGAGAGTTTAAAGAATGGTTTGAATGGAAGCAGGGAGACTGATGTGAGAGTTTAAAGAATGGATTGAATGGAATCAGGGAGACTGCGGTGAGAGTTTAAAGAATGGATCTGAATGCAATCAGGGAGACTGCGATAAGAGTTTGAAGAATGGGTTTCAATGGAATCAGGGTGACGGCAGTGAGAGTTTGAAGAATGGCTTTGAATGGAATCAGAGAGACGGCAGTGAGGGTTTACAGAATGGATCTGAATGGAATAAGGGAGACTGCGAAGAGAGTTTAAAGAATGGTTTGAATGGAATCAGGGAGTCTGCGATGAGAGTTGAAGGAATGGATCTGAATGGAATCAGGGAGACTGCGGTGTGTGTTTAAAGAATGGGTTTGAATGGAATCAGAGAGACTGCGATGAGAGTTTAAAAAATGGGTCTGAATGGAATCATGGAGACCGCAGTGAGAGTTCAAATAATGGGTCTGACTGGAATCAGGGAGACTGCGAAGAGAGTTTAAAGAATGGATTTAATGGAATCGGGGAGACTGCGGTAAGAGTTTAAGAATGGCTCTGAATGGAATTAGGGAGACTGCAGTGGGAGATTAAAGAATGGGTCTGAATGGAACCAGGGGACTGCGAAGAGAGTTAAAAGAATGGATTGAATGGAATCAGGGAGACAGCAAAGAGTGTTTAAAGAATGGGTCAGAAACAAATCAGGGAGACTGCGATGAGAGTTTGAAGAATGGGGTTGGATGGAATCAGGGAGACTGCGATGAGAGTTTGAAGAATGGGTTTGAAGGAATCAGGGTGATGGCAGTGAGAGTTTAAAGAATGGATTGAATGGAATCAGGGAAACCTCAATGAGAGTTTAAAGAATGGATCTGAATAGAATCAGGGGACTGCGATGAGAGTTCAAAGAATGGATTGAATGGAATCAGGGAGACAGTGAAGAGTGTTTAAAGAATGTGTCTGAATCAAATCAGGGAGACTGCGATGAGAGTTTGAAGAATGGCTTTGAATGGAATCAGGGAGACTGCGAAGAGAGTTTGAAGAATGGCTTTGAATGGAATCAGGGAGATGGCAGTTAGAGTTTAACGAATGGATCTGAGTGGAATCAGGGAGACTGCGAGAAGAGTTTAAAGAATGGTTTGCATGGAATCAGGGAGACTGCGATGAGAGTTTAAAGAATGGGTTTGAATGGAATCAGGGAGACTGTGGAGAGAGTTTAAAGAATGGTCTGAATGGAATCAGGGAGACTGCGAAGAGAGTTTAAAGAATGGATTGAATGGAATCGGGGAGACTGCGGTGAGAGTTTAATGAATGGTTTGAATGGAAGCAGGGAGACTGATGTGAGAGTTTGAAGAATGGATTGAATGGAATCAGGGAGACTGCGGTGAGAGTTTAAAGAATGGATCTGAATGCAATCAGGGAGACTGCGATAAGAGTTTGAAGAATGGGTTTCAGTGGAATCAGGGTGACTGCAGTGAGAGGTTGAAGAATGGCTTTGAATGGAATCAGGGAGACGGCAGTGAGAGTTTAACGAATGGATCAGAGTGGAATCAGGGAGACTGCGAGAAGAGTTTAAAGAATAGTTTGAATGGAATCAGGGAGACTGAGATGAGAGTTTAAAGAATGGATTGAATGGAATCAGGGAGAGCGTGGAGAGAGTTTAAAGAATGGTCTGAGTGGAATCAGGGAGACTGCGGTGAGAGTTTAAAGAATGGATTGAATGGAATCAGGGAGACTGAGGTGAGAGTTTAAAGAATGGATTGAATAGAATCAGGGAGACTGCGGAGAGAGTTTAAAGAATGGATTGAATGGATTCAGGGAGACTGCGAAGAGAGTTTAAGGAATGGTTTGAATGGAATCAGGGAGATTGCGATGAGAGTTTAAAGAATGGGTCTGAATGGAACCAGGGGACTGCGAAGAGAGTTAAAAGAATGGATTGAATGGAATCAGGGAGACAGCAAAGAATGTTTAAAGAATGGGTCTGAAACAAATCAGGGAGACTGCGATGAGAGTTTGAAGAATGGGGTTGGATGGAATCAGGGAGACTGCGATGAGAGTTTGAAGAATGGGTTTGAATGGAATCAGGGTGACGGCAGTGAGAGTTTAAAGAATGGATTGAATGGAATCAGGGAAACCTCAATGAGAGTTTAAAGAATGGATCTGAATAGAATCAGGGGACTGCGATGAGAGTTCAAAGAATGGATTGAATGGAATCAGGGAGACAGTGAAGAGTGTTTAAAGAATGTGTCTGAATCAAATCAGGGAGACTGCGATGAGAGTTTGAAGAATGGCTTTGAATGGAATCAGGGAGACTGCGAAGAGAGTTTGAAGAATGGCTTTGAATGGAATCAGGGAGACGGCAGTTAGAGTTTAACGAATGGATCTGAGTGGAATCAGGGAGACTGCGAGAAGAGTTTAAAGAATGGTTTGAATGGAATCAGGGAGACTGCGATGAGAGTTTAAAGAAATGGGTTTGAATGGAATCAGGGAGGCTGAGATGAGAGTTTAAAGAATGGATTGAATGGAATCGGGGAGACTGCGGTGAGAGTTTAAAGGATGGTTTGAATGGAAGCAGGGAGACTGATGTGAGAGTTTAAAGAATGGATTGAATGGAATCAGGGAGACTGCGGTGAGAGTTTAAAGAATGGATCTGAATGCAATCAGGGAGACTGCGATAAGAGTTTGAAGATTGGGTTTCAATGGAATCAGGGTGACGGCAGTGAGAGTTTGAAGAATGGCTTAGAATGGAATCAGAGAGACGGCAATAAAGGTTTACAGAATGGATCTGAATGGAATCAGGGAGACTGCGAAGAGAGTTTAAAGAATGGATTGAATGGAATCAGGGAGACTGCAGTGAGAGTTTAAAGAATGGGTCTGAATGGAAACAGGGGGCTGCGAAGAGAGTTAAAAGAATGGATTGAATGGAATCAGGGAGACAGCAAAGAGTGTTTAAAGAATGGGTCGGAAACAAATCAGGGAGACTGCGATGAGAGTTTGAAGAATGGGGTTGGATGGAATCAGGGAGACTGCGATGAGAGTTTGAAGAATGGGTCTGAATGGAATCAGGGTGACGGCAGTGAGAGTTTAAAGAATGGATTGAATGGAATCAGGGAAACCTCAATGAGAATTTAAAGAATGGATCTGAATAGAATCAGGGGACTGCGATGAGAGTTCAAAGAATGGATTGAATGGAATCAGGGAGACAGTGAAGAGTGTTTAAAGAATGTGTCTGAATCAAATCAGGGAGACTGCGATGAGAGTTTGAAGAATGGCTTTGAATGGAATCAGGGAGACTGCGAAGAGAGTTTGAAGAATGGCTTTGAATGGAATCAGGGAGACGGCAGTTAGAGTTTAACGAATGGATCTGAGTGGAATCAGGGAGACTGCGAGAAGAGTTTAAAGAATGGGTTGCATGGAATCAGGGAGACTGCGATGAGAGTTTAAAGAATGGGTTTGAATGGAATCAGGGAGACTGAGATGAGAGTTTAAAGAATGGATTGAATGGTATCAGGGAGACTGTGGAGAGAGTTTAAAGAATGGTCTGAATGGAATCAGGGAGACTGCGAAGAGAGTTTAAAGAATGTATTGAATGGAATCGGGGAGACTGCGGTGAGAGTTTAAAGAATGGTTTGAATCGAAGCAGGGAGACTGATGTGAGAGTTTAAAGAATGGATTGAATGGAATCAGGGAGACTGCGGTGAGAGTTTAAAGAATGGATCTGAATGCAATCAGGGAGACTGCGATAAGAGTTTGAAGAATGGGTTTCAATGGAATCAGGGTGACGGCAGTGAGAGGTTGAAGAATGGCTTTGAATGGAATCAGAGAGACGGCAGTGAGGGTTTACAGAATGGATCTGAATGGAATCAGGGAGACTGCGAAGAGAGTTTAAAGAATGGATTAAATGGAATCAGGGAGACTGCAGTGAGAGTTTAAAGAATGGATTGAATGGAATCAGGGAGACTGCGAAGAGAGTTTGAAGAATGGCTTTGAATTGAATCAGCGAGACGGCAGTGAGAGTTTGTAGAATGTGTCTGAATGGAATCAGGGACTCTGAAGTGAGAGATTAAAGAATGATATGAATGGAAGCATGGAGACTGATGTGGGAGTTTAAAGAATGGATTGAGTGGAATCAGAGACTCTGCAATGAGAGTTTAAAGAATGGTTTGAATGGAATCAGGGAGACTTAGGTGAGAGTTTAAAGAATGGATTGTATGGAATCAGGGAGACTGAGATGAGAGTTTAAAGATTGGATTGAATGGAATCAGGGAGACTGTGGAGAGAGTTTAAAGAATGGTCTGAATGGAATCAGGGAGACAGTGGAGAGAGTTTCAAGAAAGATTGAATGGAATCAGAGACTCTGCAATGAGAGTTTAAAGAATGGTTTGAATGGAATCAGCAAGACAGCAGTGAGAGTATGAAGAATGGCTTTGAATGGAATCAGAGAGACGGCAGTGACGGTTTAAAGAATGGATCTGAATGGAATCAGGGAGACTGCGAAGAGAGTTTAAAGAATGGATTGAATGGAATCAGGGAGACTGCAGTGAGAGTTTAAAGAATGGTCTGAATGGAATCAGGGAGACTGCGAAGAGAGTTTAAAGAATGTATTGAATGGAATCGGGGAGACTGCGGTGAGAGTTTAAAGAATGGTTTGAATCGAAGCAGGGAGACTGATGTGAGAGTTTAAAGAATGGATTGAATGGAATCAGGGAGACTGCGGTGAGAGTTTAAAGAATGGATCTGAATGCAATCAGGGAGACTGCGATAAGAGTTTGAAGAATGGGTTTCAATGGAATCAGGGTGACGGCAGTGAGAGGTTGAAGAATGGCTTTGAATGGAATCAGAGAGACGGCAGTGAGGGTTTACAGAATGGATCTGAATGGAATCAGGGAGACTGCGAAGAGAGTTTAAAGAATGGATTAAATGGAATCAGGGAGACTGCAGTGAGAGTTTAAAGAATGGATTGAATGGAATCAGGGAGACTGCGAAGAGAGTTTGAAGAATGGCTTTGAATTGAATCAGCGAGACGGCAGTGAGAGTTTGTAGAATGTGTCTGAATGGAATCAGGGACTCTGAAGTGAGAGATTAAAGAATGATATGAATGGAAGCATGGAGACTGATGTGGGAGTTTAAAGAATGGATTGAGTGGAATCAGAGACTCTGCAATGAGAGTTTAAAGAATGGTTTGAATGGAATCAGGGAGACTTAGGTGAGAGTTTAAAGAATGGATTGTATGGAATCAGGGAGACTGAGATGAGAGTTTAAAGATTGGATTGAATGGAATCAGGGAGACTGTGGAGAGAGTTTAAAGAATGGTCTGAATGGAATCAGGGAGACAGTGGAGAGAGTTTCAAGAAAGATTGAATGGAATCAGAGACTCTGCAATGAGAGTTTAAAGAATGGTTTGAATGGAATCAGCAAGACAGCAGTGAGAGTATGAAGAATGGCTTTGAATGGAATCAGAGAGACGGCAGTGACGGTTTAAAGAATGGATCTGAATGGAATCAGGGAGACTGCGAAGAGAGTTTAAAGAATGGATTGAATGGAATCAGGGAGACTGCAGTGAGAGTTTAAAGAATAGGTCTGAATGGAAACAGGGGACTGCGAAGAGAGTTAAAAGAATGGATTGAATGGAATCAGGGAGACAGCAAAGAGTGTTTAAAGAATGGGTCGGAAACAAATCAGGGAGACTGCGATGAGAGTTTGAAGAATGGGGTTGGATGGAATCAGGGAGACTGCGATGAGAGTTTGAAGAATGGGTTTGAATGGAATCAGGGTGACGGCAGTGAGAGTTTAAAGAATGGATTGAATGGAATCAGGGAAACCTCAATGAGAGTTTAAAGAATGGATCTGAATAGAATCAGGGGACTGCGATGAGAGTTCAAAGAATGGATTGAATGGAATCAGGGAGACAGTGAAGAGTGTTTAAAGAATGTGTCTGAATCAAATCAGGGAGACTGCGATGAGAGTTTGAAGAATGGCTTTGAATGGAATCAGGGAGACTGCGAAGAGAGTTTGAAGAATGGCTTTGAATGGAATCAGGGAGACGGCAGTTAGAGTTTAACGAATGGATCTGAGTGGAATCAGGGAGACTGCGAGAAGAGTTTAAAGAATGGGTTGCATGGAATCAGGGAGACTGCGATGAGAGTTTAAAGAATGGATTTGAATGGAATCAGGGAGACTGAGATGCGAGTTTAAAGAATGGATTGAATGGAATCAGGGAGACTGTGGAGAGAGTTTAAAGAATGTATTGAATGGAATCGGGGAGACTGCGGTGAGAGTTTAAAGAATGGATCTGAATGCAATCAGGGAGACTGCGATAAGAGTTTGAAGAATGGGTTTCAATGGAATCAGGGTGACGGCAGTGAGAGGTTGAAGAATGGCTTTGAATGGAATCAGAGAGACGGCAGTGAGGGTTTACAGAATGGATCTGAATGGAATCAGGGAGACTGCGAAGAGAGTTTAAAGAATGGATTGAATGGAATCAGGGAGACTGCAGTGAGAGTTTAAAGAATGGATTGAATGGAATCAGGGAGACTGCGAAGAGAGTTTGAAGAATGGCTTTGAATTCAATCAGCGAGACTGCAATGAGAGTTTGAAGAATCGATTGAATGGAATCAGAGAGACTGCGGTAAGAGTTTAAAGAATGGATCTGAATGGAATCAGGGAGACTGCGAAGAGAGTTTGAAGAATGGCTTTGAATAGAATCAGGGAGACGGCAGTGAGAGTTTAAAGAATGGATTGAATGGAATCAGGGACACTGCGATGAGAGTTTAAAGAATGGGTTTGAATGGAATCAGGGAAACTGAGATGAGAGTTTAAAGAATGGATTGAATGGAATCAGGGAGACCGTGGAGAGAGTTTAAAGAATGGTTGAATGGAAGCAGGGAGACTGATGTGAGAGTTTAAAGAATGGATCTGAATGCAATCAGGGAGACTGCGATAAGAGTTTGAAGAATGGGTTTCAATGGAATCAGGGTGACGGCAGTGTGAGTTTGAAGAATGGCTTTGAACGGAATCAGAGAGTCGGCAGTGAGGGTTTTCAGAATGGATCTGAATGAAATCAGGGAGACTGTGATGAGAGTTGAAGGAATGGATCTGAATGGAATCAGGGAGACTGTAATTAGAGTTTGAAGAATCGATTGAATGGAATCAGAGAGACTGCGGTAAGAGTTTAAAGAATGGATCTGAATGGAGTCAGGGAGACTGAGATGAGAGTTTCAAGAATGGGTTTGAATGGAATCAGGGAGACTGCGATGAGAGTTTAAAGAATGGATCTGAATAGAATCAGGGGACTGCGATGAGAGTTCAAAGAATGGATTGAATGGAATCAGTGAGACAGCGAAGAGTGTTTAAAGAATGTGTCTGAATCAAGTCAGGGAGACTGCAATTAGCTTTGAAGAATGGCATTGAAATGAATCAGGGAGACTGCAAAGAGAGTTTGAAGAATGGCTTTGAATGGAATCAGGGAGACGGCAGTTAGAGTTTCACGAATGGATCTGAGTGGAATCAGGGAGACTGCGAGAATATTTGGCTAATGGTAAAGTTCTTGAAAGTGTGGATGAGCAGAGGGATCTAGGTGTCCTTGTACATAGATCCCTGAAAGTTGCCACCCAGGTTGATAGGGTTGTGAAGAAGGCCTATGGAGTGTTGGCGTTTAGTGGTAGAGGGATTGAGTTCCGGAGTCGGGAGGTCATGTTGCAGCTGTACAGAACTCTGGTTCGGCCGCATTTGGAGTATTGCGTACAGTTCTGGTCACCGCATTATAGGAAGGACGTGGAGGCTTTGGAGCGGGTGCAGAGGAGATTTACCAGGATGTTGCCTGGTATGGAGGGAAAATCTTATGAGGAAAGGCTGATGGACTTGAGGTTGTTTTCGTTGGAGAGAAGAAGGTTAAGAGGAGACTTAATAGAGGCATACAAAATGATCAGGGGGTTAGATAGGGTGTACAGTGAGAGCCTTCTCCCGCGGATGGAAATGGCTGGCACGAGGGGACATAGCTTTAAACTGAGGGGTAATAGATATAGAACAGAGGTCAGAGGTAGGTTCTTTACGCAAAGAGTAGTGAGGCCGTGGAATGCCCTACCTGCTACAGTAGTGAACTTGCCAACATTGAGTGCATTTAAAAGTTTATTGGATAAACATATGGATGATAATGGCATAGTGTAGGTTAGATGGCTTTTGTTTCGGTGCAACATCGTGGGCCGAAGGGCCCGTACTGCGCTGTATTGTTCTATGTTCTATTAAGAGTTTAAAGAATGGTTTGAATGGAATCAGGGAGACTGCGATGAGAGTTTAAAGAATGGGTTTGAATGGAATCAGGGAGACTGAGATGAGAGTTTAAAGAATGGATTGAATGGAATCAGGGAGACGGTGGAGAGAGTTTAAAGAATGGTCTGAATGGAATCAGGGAGACTGCGAAGAGAGTTTAAAGAATGGATTGAATGGAATCGGGGAGACTGCGGTGAGAGTTTAAAGAATGGTTTGAATGGAAGCAGGGAGACTGATGTGAGAGTTTAAAGAATGGATTGAATGGAATCAGGGAGACTGCGGTGAGAGTTTAAAGAATGGATCTGAATGCAATAAGGGAGACTGCGATAAGAGTTTGAAGAATGGGTTTCAATGGAATCAGGGTGACGGCAGTGAGAGTTTGAAGAATGGCTTTGAATGGAATCAGAGAGACGGCAGTGAGGGTTTAGAATGGATCTGAATGGAATCAGGGAGACTGCGGTGAGAGTTGAAAGAATGGATTGAATGGAATCAGGGAGACTGCGGTGAGAGTTTAAAGAATGGATTGAATGGAATCAGGAACTCTGCAATGAGAGTTTAAAGAATGGTTTGAATGGAATCAGGAAGACGGCAGTGAGAGTGTGAAGAATGGCTTCGAATGGAATCAGAGAGACGGCAGTGAGTGTTTAAAGAATGGATCTGAATGGAATCAGGGAGACTGCGAAGAGAGATTGAAGAATGGGTCTGAATGGAATCAGAGAGACTGCAGTGAGAGTTTAAAGAATGGTTTGAATGGAATCAGGGAGACTGCAGTGAGAGTTTAAAGAATGGTTTGAATGGAATCAGGGAGACTGCAGTGATAGTTTAAAGAATGGGTCTGAATGGAATCAGGGAGCCTGCAGTGAGAGTTTAAAGAATGGTTTGAATGGAATCAGGGAGACTGAGGTGAGAGTTTAAAGAATGGATTGAATGGAATCAGAGAGACTGCGGACAGAGTTTAAAGAATGGATTGAATGGATTCAGGGAGACTGCGAAGAGAGTTTAAGGAATGGTTTGAATGGAATCAGGGAGATTGCGATGAGAGTTTAAAGAATGGGTCTGAATGGAATCAGGGGACTGCGATGAGATTTAAAAGAATGGATTGAATGGAATCAGGGAGACAGCGAAGCGTGTTTAAAGAATGGGTCTGAATCAAATCAGTGTCACTGCGATGAGAGTTTGTAGAATGGGGTTGGATGGAATCAGGGAGACTGGGATGAGAGTTTGAAGAATGGGTTTGAATGGAATCAGGGTGACGGCAGTGAGAGTTTAAAGAATGGATTGAATGGAATCAGGGAAACCTCAATGAGAGTTTAAAGAATGGATCTGAATGGAATCAGGGAGACGGCAGTGAGAGTATAAAGAATGGATTGAATGGAATCTGGGAGACTGCAATCAGAGTATAAAGAATGGATTGAATGGAATCAGCGAGACTGCAATGAGAGTTTGAAGAATCGATTGAATGGAATCAGAGAGACTGCGGTAAGAGTTTAAAGAATGGATCTGAATGGAAACAGGGAGACTGAGATGAGAGTTTAAAGAATGGGTTTGAATGGAATCAGGGAGACTGCGATGAGAGTTTAAAGAATGGATCTGAATGGAATCAGGGGACTGCGATGAGAGTTAAAAGAATGGATTGAATGGAATCAGGGAGACAGCGAAGAGTGTTTAAAGAATGTGTCTGAATCAAATTAGGGGCACTGCGATGAGAGTTTGAAGAATGGCTTTGAATGGAATCAGGGAGACTGCGAAGAGAGTTTGAAGAATGGCTTTGAATGGAATCAGGGAGACGGCAGTGAGAGTTTAACGAATGGATCTGAGTGGAATCAGGGAGACTGCGAGAAGAGTTTAAAGAATGGTTTGAATGGAATCAGGGAGACTGCGATGAGAGTTTAAAGAATGGGTTTGAATGGAATCAGGGAGACTGAGATGAGAGTTTAAAGAATGGATTGAATGGAATCAGGGAGACTGTGGAGAGAGTTTAAAGAATGGATTGAATGGAATCAGGGAGACTGCGGTGAGAGTTTAAAGAATGGATCTGAATGCAATCAGGGAGACTGCGATAAGAGTTTGAAGAATGGGTTTCAATGGAATCAGGGTGACAGCTGTGAGAGTTTGAAGAATGGCTTTTAATGGGATCAGAGAGACGGCAGTGAGGGTTTACAGAATGGATCTGAATGGAATCAGCGAGACTGCGAAGAGAGTTTAAAGAATGGTTGGAATGGAATCAGGGAGGCTGAGATGAGAGTTGAAGGAATGGATCTGAATGGAATCAGGGAGACTGCGGTGAGTGTTTAAAGAATGGGTTTGAATGGAATCAGGGAGACTGCGATGAGAGTTTAAAAAATGGGTCTGAATGGAATCATGGTGACCGCAGTGAGAGTTCAAATAATGGGTCTGACTGGAATCAGGGAGACTGCAAAGAGTGTTTAAAGAATGGATTGAATGGAATCGGGGAGACTGCAGTGAGAGTTTAAAGAATGGCTCTGAATGGAATTAGGGAGACTTCAGTGGGAGATTAAAGAATGGTTTGAATGGAATCAGCGAGACTGCAATGAGAGTTTGAAGAATCGATTGAATGGAATCAGAGAGACTGCGGTAAGAGTTTAAAGAATGGATCTGAATGGAATCAGGGAGACTGCGATGAGAGTTTAAAGAATGGATCTGAATGGAATCAGGGGACTGCGATGAGAGTTAAAAGAATGGATTGAATGGAATCAGGGAGACAGCGAAGAGTGTTTAAAGAATGTGTCTGAATCAAATCAGGGAGACTGCGATGAAAGTTTGAAGAATGGCTTTGAATGGAATCAGGGAGACTGCGAAGAGAGTTGGAAGAATGGCTTTGAATGGAATCAGGCAGACGGCTGTGAGAGTTTAATGAATGGATCTGAGTCGAATCAGGGAGACTGCGAGAAGAGTTTAATGAATGGTTTGAATGGAATTAGGGAGACTGAGATGAGAGTTTAAAGAATGGATTGAATGGAATCAGGGAGACTGTGGAGAGATTTTAAAGAATGGTCTGAATGGAATCAGGGAGACTGCGGTGAGAGTTTAAAGAATGGTTTGAATGGAAGCAGGGAGACTGATGTGAGAGTTTAAAGAATGGATTGAATGGAATCAGGGAGCCTGCAGTGAGAGTTTAAAGAATGGTTTGTATGGAATCAGGGAGACTGAGGTGAGAGTTTAAAGAATGGATTGAATGGAATCAGGGACACTGCGGACAGAGTTTAAAGAATGGATTGAATGGATTCAGGGAGACTGCGAAGAGAGTTTAAGGAATGGTTTGAATGGAATCAGGGAGATTGCGATGAGAGTTTAAAGAATGGGTCTGAATGGAATCAGGGGACTGCGATGAGATTTAAAAGAATGGATTGAATGGAATCAGGGAGACAGCGAAGCGTGTTTAAAGAATGGGTCTGAATCAAATCAGTGTCACTGTGATGAGAGTTTGAAGAATGGGGTTGGATGGAATCAGGGAGACTGGGATGAGAGTTTGAAGAATGGGTTTGAATGGAATCAGGGTGACGGCAGTGAGAGTTTAAAGAATGGATTGAATGGAATCAGGGAAACCTCAATGAGAGTTTACAGAATGGATCTGAATGGAATCAGGGAGACGGCAGTGAGAGTATAAAGAATGGATTGAATGGAATCTGGGAGACTGCAATGAGAGTATAAAGAATGGATTGTATGGAATCAGCGAGACTGCAATGAGAGTTTGAAGAATCGATTGAATGGAATCAGAGAGACTGCGGTAAGAGTTTAAAGAATGGATCTGAATGGAAACAGGGAGACTGAGATGAGAGTTTAAAGAATGGGTTTGAATGGAATCAGGGAGACTGCGATGAGAGTTTAAAGAATGGATCTGAATGGAATCAGGGGACTGCGATGAGAGTTAAAAGAATGGATTGAATGGAATCAGGGAGACAGCGAAGAGTGTTTAAAGAATGTGTCTGAATCAAATTAGGGGGACTGCGATGAGAGTTTGATGAATGGCTTTGAATGGAATCAGGGAGACTGCGAAGAGAGTTTGAAGAATGGCTTTGAATGGAATCAGGGAGATGGCAGTGAGAGTTTAACGAATGGATCTGAGTGGAATCAGGGAGACTGCGAGAAGAGTTTAAAGAATGGTTTGAATGGAATCAGGGAGACTGCGATGAGAGTTTAAAGAATGGTCTGAATGGAATCATGGTGACCGCAGTGAGAGTTCAAATAATGGGTCTGACTGGAATCAGGGAGACTGCAAAGAGTGTTTGAAGAATCGATTGAATGGAATCAGAGAGACTGCGGTAAGAGTTTAAAGAATGGATCTGAATGGAATCAGGGAGACTGCGATGAGAGTTTAAAGAATGGATCTGAATGGAATCAGGGGACTGCGATGAGAGTTAAAAGAATGGATTGAATGGAATCAGGGAGACAGCGAAGAGTGTTTAAAGAATGTGTCTGAATCAAATCAGGGAGACTGCGATGAAAGTTTGAAGAATGGCTTTGAATGGAATCAGGGAGACTGCGAAGAGAGTTGGAAGAATGGCTTTGAATGGAATCAGGCAGACGGCTGTGAGAGTTTAATGAATGGATCTCAGTCGAATCAGGGAGACTGCGAGAAGAGTTTAATGAATGGTTTGAATGGAATCAGGGAGACTGAGATGAGAGTTTAAAGAATGGATTGAATGGAATCAGGGAGACTGTGGAGAGATTTTAAAGAATGGTCTGAATGGAATCAGGGAGACTGCGGTGAGAGTTTAAAGAATGGTTTGAATGGAAGCAGGGAGACTGATGTGAGAGTTTAAAGAATGGATTGAATGGAATCAGGGAGACTGCGGTGAGAGTTTAAAGAATGGATCTGAATGCAATCAGGGAGACTGCGATAAGAGTTTGAAGAATGGGTTTCAATGGAATCAGGGTGACGGCAGTGAGAGTTTGAAGAATGGCTTTGAATGGAATCAGAGAGACGGCAGTGAGGGTTTACAGAATGGATCTGAATGGAATAAGGGAGACTGCGAAGAGAGTTTAAAGAATGGTTTGAATGGAATCAGGGAGTCTGCGATGAGAGTTGAAGGAATGGATCTGAATGGAATCAGGGAGACTGCGGTGTGTGTTTAAAGAATGGGTTTGAATGGAATCAGAGAGACTGCGATGAGAGTTTAAAAAATGGGTCTGAATGGAATCATGGAGACCGCAGTGAGAGTTCAAATAATGGGTCTGACTGGAATCAGGGAGACTGCGAAGAGAGTTTAAAGAATGGATTTAATGGAATCGGGGAGACTGCGGTAAGAGTTTAAGAATGGCTCTGAATGGAATTAGGGAGACTGCAGTGGGAGATTAAAGAATGGTTTGAATGGAATCAGGGAGACTGCGGTGAGAGTCTAAAGAATGGCTCTGAATGGAATTAGGGAGACTGAAGTGGGAGATTAAAGAATGGTTTGAATGGAATCAGGGAGACTGCGGTGAGAGTTTGAAGAATGGGTCTGAATGGAATCAGGGAGACTGCGATGAGAGTTGAAAGAATGGGTCTGAATGGAATCAGGGAGACGGCGGTGAGAGTTTAAAGAATGGGTCTGAATGGAATCAGGGACACTGCAGTGAGAGTTTAAAGAATGGCTCTGAATGGAATTAGGGAGACTGCAGTGAGAGATTAAAGAGTGGTTTGAATGGAATCAGGGAGACTGAGGTGAGAGTTGAAAGACTGGATTGAATGGAATCAGGGAGACTGCGGAGAGAGTTTAAAGAATGGATTGAATGGATTCAGGGCGACTGCAATGAGAGTTTACGGAATGGTTAGAATGGAATCAGGGAGACTGCGATTAGAGTTTAAAGAATGGGTCTGAATGGAATCAGGGAGACTGCGAAGAGAGTTTATAGAATGGATTGGATGGAATCGGGGAGACTGCAGTGAGAGATTCAAGAATGGGTCTGAATGGAATCAGGGAGACTGCAGTGAGAGATTAAAGAGTGGTTTGAATGGAATCAGGGAGACTGAGGTGAGAGTTGAAAGACTGGATTTAATGGAATCAGGGAGACTGCGGAGAGAGTTTAAAGAATGGATTGAATGGATACAGGGCGACTGCAATGAGAGTTTACGGAATGGTTAGAATGGAATCAGGGAGACTGCGATGAGAGTTTAAAGAATGGATCTGAGTGGAATCAGGGAGACTGCGGTGAAAGTTAAAGGAATAGGTTTGAATGGAATCAGGGAGACTGCGATGAGGGTTTAAAGAATGGGTCTAAATGGAATCAGGGAGACTGCGAAGAGAGTTTAAAGAATGGTTTGAATGGAATCAGGGAGACTGAGGTGAGAGTTTAAAGAATGGATTGAATGGAATCAGGGAGACTGAGGTGAGAGTTTAAAGAATGGATTGAATAGAATCAGGGAGACTGCAGTGAGAGTTTAAAGAATGGGTCTGAATGGAATCAGGGAGACTGCGATGAGAGTTTAAAGAATGGATTGAATGGAATCAGAGAGACGGCAGTGAGGGTTTACAGAATGGATCTGAATGGAATAAGGGAGACTGCGAAGAGAGTTTAAAGAATGGTTTGAATGGAATCAGGGAGTCTGCGATGAGAGTTGAAGGAATGGATCTGAATGGAATCAGGGAGACTGCGGTGTGTGTTTAAAGAATGGGTTTGAATGGAATCAGAGAGACTGCGATGAGAGTTTAAAAAATGGGTCTGAATGGAATCATGGAGACCGCAGTGAGAGTTCAAATAATGGGTCTGACTGGAATCAGGGAGACTGCGAAGAGAGTTTAAAGAATGGATTTAATGGAATCGGGGAGACTGCGGTAAGAGTTTAAGAATGGCTCTGAATGGAATTAGGGAGACTGCAGTGGGAGATTAAAGAATGGTTTGAATGGAATCAGGGAGACTGCGGTGAGAGTCTAAAGAATGGCTCTGAATGGAATTAGGGAGACTGAAGTGGGAGATTAAAGAATGGTTTGAATGGAATCAGGGAGACTGCGGTGAGAGTTTGAAGAATGGGTCTGAATGGAATCAGGGAGACTGCGATGAGAGTTGAAAGAATGGGTCTGAATGGAATCAGGGAGACGGCGGTTAGAGTTTAAAGAATGGGTCTGAATGGAATCAGGGACACTGCAGTGAGAGTTTAAAGAATGGCTCTGAATGGAATTAGGGAGACTGCAGTGAGAGATTAAAGAGTGGTTTGAATGGAATCAGGGAGACTGAGGTGAGAGTTGAAAGACTGGATTGAATGGAATCAGGGAGACTGCGGAGAGAGTTTAAAGAATGGATTGAATGGATTCAGGGCGACTGCAATGAGAGTTTACGGAATGGTTAGAATGGAATCAGGGAGACTGCGATTAGAGTTTAAAGAATGGGTCTGAATGGAATCAGGGAGACTGCGAAGAGAGTTTATAGAATGGATTGGATGGAATCGGGGAGACTGCAGTGAGAGATTCAAGAATGGGTCTGAATGGAATCAGGGAGACTGCAGTGAGAGATTAAAGAGTGGTTTGAATGGAATCAGGGAGACTGAGGTGAGAGTTGAAAGACTGGATTTAATGGAATCAGGGAGACTGCGGAGAGAGTTTAAAGAATGGATTGAATGGATACAGGGCGACTGCAATGAGAGTTTACGGAATGGTTAGAATGGAATCAGGGAGACTGCGATGAGAGTTTAAAGAATGGATCTGAGTGGAATCAGGGAGACTGCGGTGAAAGTTAAAGGAATAGGTTTGAATGGAATCAGGGAGACTGCGATGAGGGTTTAAAGAATGGGTCTAAATGGAATCAGGGAGACTGCGAAGAGAGTTTAAAGAATGGTTTGAATGGAATCAGGGAGACTGAGGTGAGAGTTTAAAGAATGGATTGAATGGAATCAGGGAGACTGAGGTGAGAGTTTAAAGAATGGATTGAATAGAATCAGGGAGACTGCAGTGAGAGTTTAAAGAATGGGTCTGAATGGAATCAGGGAGACTGCGATGAGAGTTTAAAGAATGGATTGAATGGAATCGAGGAGACTGCGGTGAGAGTTTAAAGAATGGGCCTGAATGGAATCAAGGAGATTGCAGTGAGAGTTTGAAGAATGGGTCTGAATGGAATCAGGGAGACTGCGGTGAGAGTTTGAAGAATGGGTCTGAATGGAATCAGGGACTCTGAAGTGAGAGTTTAAAGAATGGTTGAATGGAATCAGGGAGACGGCAGTGAGAGTATGAAGAATGGATCTGAATGGAATCAGGGAGATTGCGAAGAGAGTTTAAAGAATGGTTTGAATGGAATCAGGGAGACTGCGATGAGAGTTTAAAGAATGGATCTGAATGGAATCAGGGAGACTGCGGTGAGAGTTTAAAGAATGGGTTTGAATGGAATCAGGGAGACTGCGATGAGCGTTTAAAGAATGGGTCTGAATGGAACCTGGAGACTGCAGTGAGAGTTTAAAGTATGGGTCTGAATGGAATCAGGGAGACTGCGAAGAGATTTTAAAGAATGGATTGAATGGAATTTGGGAGACTGCGGTGAGAGTTTAAAGAATGGTTTGAATGGAATCAGGGAGACTGCAGTGAGAGTTTGAAGAATGGGTCTGAATGGAATCAGAGAGACTGCAGTGAGAGTTTAAAGAATGGTTTGAATGGAATCAGGGAGTCTGTGGTGAGAGTTTAAAGAATGGTTTGAATGGAATCAGTGAGACTGCGATGAGAGTTTAAAGAATGGATCTGAGTGGAATCAGGGAGACTGCGGTGAAAGTTTAAGGAATAGGTTTGAATGGAATCAGGGAGATTGCGATGAGGGTTTAAAGAATGGGTCTAAATGGAATCAGGGAGACTGCGAAGAGAGTTTAAAGAATGGTTTGAATGGAATCAGGGAGACTGAGGTGAGAGTTTAAAGAATGGATTGAATGGAATCAGGGAGACTGAGGTGAGAGTTTAAAGAATGGATTGAATAGAATCAGGGAGACTGCGGAGAGAGTTTAAAGAATGGATGGAATGGATTCAGGGAGACTGCGAAGAGAGTTTAAGGAATGGTTTGAATGGAATCAGGGAGATTGCGATGAGAGTTTAAAGAATGGGTCTGAATGGAACCAGGGGACTGCGAAGAGAGTTAAAAGAATGGATTGAATGGAATCAGGGAGACAGTGAAGAGTGTTTAAAGAATGTGTCTGAATCAAATCAGGGAGACGGCGATGAGAGTTTGAAGAATGGCTTTGAATGGAATCAGGGAGACTGCGAAGAGAGTTTGAAGAATGGCTTTGAATGGAATCAGGGAGACGGCAGTTAGAGTTTAACGAATGGATCTGAGTGGAATCAGGGAGACTGCGAGAAGAGTTGAAAGAATGGTTTGAATGGAATCAGGGAGACTGCGATGAGAGTTTAAAGAAATGGGTTTGAATGGAATCAGGGAGACTGAGATGAGAGTTTAAAGAATGGATTAAATGGAATCAGGGAGACTGTGGAAAGAGTTTAAAGAATGGTCTGAATGGAATCAGGGAGACTGCTAAGAGTGTTTAAAGAATGGATTGAATGGAATCGGGGAGACTGCGGTGAGAGTTTAAAGAATGGATTGAATGGAAGCAGGGAGACTGATGTGAGAGTTTAAAGAATGAATTGAATGGAATCAGGGAGATTGCGGTGAGATTTTAAAGAATGGATCTGAATGCAATCAGGGAGACTGCGATAAGAGTTTGAAGAATGGGTTTCAATGGAATCAGGGTGACGGCAGTGAGAGTTTGAAGAATGGCTTTGAATGGAATCAGAGAGACGGCAGTGAGGATTTACAGAATGGATCTGAATGGAATCAGGGAGACTGCGAAGAGAGTTTAAAGAATGGATTGAATGGAATCAGGGACACTGCAGTGAGAGTTTAAAGAATGGGTCTGAATGGAACCAGGGGACTGCGAAGAGAGTTAAAAGAATGGATTGAATGGAATCAGGGAGACAGCAAAGAGTGTTTAAAGAATGGGTCAGAAACAAATCAGGGAGACTGCGATGAGAGTTTGAAGAATGGGGTTGGATGGAATCAGGGAGACTGCGATGAGAGTTTGAAGAATGGGTTTGAAGGAATCAGGGTGATGGCAGTGAGAGTTTAAAGAATGGATTGAATGGAATCAGGGAAACCTCAATGAGAGTTTAAAGAATGGATCTGAATAGAATCAGGGGACTGCGATGAGAGTTCAAAGAATGGATTGAATGGAATCAGGGAGACAGTGAAGAGTGTTTAAAGAATGTGTCTGAATCAAATCAGGGAGACTGCGATGAGAGTTTGAAGAATGGCTTTGAATGGAATCAGGGAGACTGCGAAGAGAGTTTGAAGAATGGCTTTGAATGGAATCAGGGAGATGGCAGTTAGAGTTTAACGAATGGATCTGAGTGGAATCAGGGAGACTGCGAGAAGAGTTTAAAGAATGGTTTGCATGGAATCAGGGAGACTGCGATGAGAGTTTAAAGAATGGGTTTGAATGGAATCAGGGAGACTGTGGAGAGAGTTTAAAGAATGGTCTGAATGGAATCAGGGAGACTGCGAAGAGAGTTTAAAGAATGGATTGAATGGAATCGGGGAGACTGCGGTGAGAGTTTAATGAATGGTTTGAATGGAAGCAGGGAGACTGATGTGAGAGTTTGAAGAATGGATTGAATGGAATCAGGGAGACTGCGGTGAGAGTTTAAAGAATGGATCTGAATGCAATCAGGGAGACTGCGATAAGAGTTTGAAGAATGGGTTTCAATGGAATCAGGGTGACGGCAGTGAGAGTTTGAAGAATGTCTTTGAATGGAATCAGAGAGACGGCAGTGAGGGTTTACAGAATGGATCTGAATGGAATCAGGGAGACTGCGGTGAGTGTTTAAAGAATGGGTTTGAATGGAATCAGAGAGACTGCGATGAGAGTTTTAAAAATGGGTCTGAATGGAATCATGGAGACCGCAGTGAGAGTTCAAAGAATGGGTCTGAATGGAATCAGGGAGACTGCGAAGAGAGTTTAAAGAATGGATTGAATGGAATCAGGGAGACTGCGATGAGAGTTTAAAAAATGGGTCTGAATGGAATCATGGAGACCACAGTGAGAGTTCAAATAATGGGTCTGACTGGAATCAGGGAGACTGCGAAGAGAGTTTAAAGAATGGATTGAATTGGATCGGGGAGACTGCGGTGAGAGTCTAAAGAATGGGTCTGAATGGAATCATGGAGACTGCAGTGAGAGTTCAAAGAATGGGTCTGAATGGAATCAGGGAGACTGCAAAGAGAGTTTAAAGAATGGATTGAATGGAATCGGGGAGACTGCAGTGAGAGTTTAAAGAATGGCTCTGAATGGAATTTGGGGGACTGCAGTGGGAGATTAAAGAATGGTTTGAATGGAATCAGGGAGACTGCGGTGAGAGTCTAAAGAATGGCTCTGAATGGAATTAGGGAGACTGCAATGAGTTTATGAAGAATGGATTGAATGCAATCAGCGAGACTGCAATGAGAGTTTGAAGAATCAATTGACTGGAATCAGAGAGACTGCGGTAAGAGTTTAAAGAATGGATCTGAATGGAATCAGGGAGACTGAGATGATAGTTTAAAGAATGGGTTTGAATGGAATCAGGGAGACTGCGATGAGAGTTTAAAGAATGGATCTGAATGGAATCAGGGGACTGCGATGAGAGTTAAAAGAATGGATTGAATGGAATCAGGGAGACAGCGAAGAGTGTTTAAAGAATGTGTCTGAATCAAATCAGGGAGACTGCGATGAGAGTTTGAAGAATGGCTTTGAATGGAATCAGGGAGACTGCAAAGAGAGTTTGAAGAATGGCTTTGAATGGAATCAGGCAGACGGCTGTGAGAATTTAATGAATGGATCTGAGTCGAATCAGGGAGACTTTGAGAAGAGTTTAAAGAATGGTTTGAATGGAATCAGGGAGACTGCGATGAGAGTTTAAAGAATGGGTTTGAATGGAATCAGGGAGACTGAGGTGAGAGTTTAAAGAATGGTCTGAATGGAATCAGGGAGACTGCGGTGAGAGTTTAAAGAATGGTTTGAATGGAAGCAGGGAGACTAATGTGAGGGTTTAAAGAATGGATTGAATGGAATCAGGGAGACTGCGGTGAGAGTTTAAAGAATGGATCTGAATGCAATCAGGGAGACTGCGATAAGAGTTTGAAGAATGGGTTTCAATGGAATTAGGGTGACGGCAGTGAGAGTTTGAAGAATGGCTTTGAATGGAATCAGAGAGACGGCAGTGAGGGTTTTCAGAATGGATCTGAATGGAATCAGGGAGACTGCGAAGAGAGTTTAAAGAATGGTTTGAATGGAATCAGGGAGACTGCGATGAGAGTTGAAGGAATGGATCTGAATGGAATCAGGGAGACTGCGGTGAGTGTTTAAAGAATGGGTTTGAATGGAATTAGAGAGACTGCGATGAGAGTTTAAAAAATGGGTCTGAATGGAATCATGGAGACCGCAGTGAGAGTTCAAATAATGGGTCTGACTGGAATCAGGGTGACTGCGAAGAGAGTTTAAATAATGGATTGAATGGAATCGGGGAGACTGCGAAGAGAGTTTAAAGAATGGATTGAATGGAATCGGGGAGACTGCGGTAAGAGTTTAAAGAATGGCTCTGAATGGAATTAAGGAGACTGCAGTGGGAGATTAAAGAATGGTTTGAATGGAATCAGGGAGACTGCGGTGAGAGTTTGAAGAATGGGTCTGAATGGAGTCAGGGAGACTGCGATGAGAGTTTAAAGAATGGGTCTGAATGGAATCAGGGAGACTGCGGTGAGAGTTTAAAGAATGGGTCTGAATCGAATCAGGGACACTGCAGTGAGAGTTTAAAGAATGGCTCTGAATGGAATTAGGGAGACTGCAGTGGGAGATTAAAGAATGGTTTGAATGGAATCAGGGAGACTGCGGTGTGAGTTTGAAGAATGGGTCTGAATGGAATCAGGGGGCTGCGATGAGAGTTAAAAGAATGGATTGAATGGAATCAGGGAGACAGCGAAGTATGTTTAAAGAATGGGTGTGAATGGAATCAGGGAGATTGAGAAGAGAGTTTAAAGAATGGGTCTGAATCGAATCAGGGAGACTGCGATAAGAGTTTGAAGAAAGGGTTTCAATGGAATCAGCGAGACGGCAGTAAGAGTTTTAAGAATGGCTTTGAATGGAATCAGAGAGACGGCAGTGAGGGTTTAAAGAATGGATCTGAATGGAATCAGGGAGACTGCGAAGAGAGTTTGAAGAATGGATCTGAATTGAGTCAGGGAGACTGAGATGAGAGTTTAAAGAATGGGTTTGAATGGAATCAGGGAGACTGAGATGAGAGTTTAAAGAATGGGTTTGAATGGAATCAGGGAGACTGCGATGAGAGTTTAAAGAATGGATCTGAATAGAATCAGGGAACTGCGATGAGAGTTAAAAGAATGGATTGAATGGAATCAGGGAGACAGCGAAGAGTGTTTAAAGAATGTGTCTGAATCAAATCAGGGAGACTGCGATGAGAGATTGAAGAATGGCTTTGAAATGAATCAGGGAGACTGCAAAGAGAGTTTGAAGAATGGCTTTGAATGGAATCAGGGAGACGGCAGTTAGATATTCACGAATGGATCTGAGTGGAATCAGGGAGACTGCGAGAATATTTGGATAATGGTAAAGTTCTTGAAAGTGTGGATGAGCAGAGGGATCTAGGTGTCCATGTACATAGATCCCTGAAAGTTGCCACCCAGGTTGATAGGGTTGTGAAGAAGGCCTATGGAGTGTTGGCCTTTATTGGTAGAGGGATTGAGTTCCGGAGTCGGGAGGTCATGTTGCAGCTGTACAGAACTCTGGTTCGGCCGCATTGGGAGTATTGCGTACAGTTCTGGTCACCGCGTTATAGGAAGGACGTGGAGGCTTTGGAGCGGGTGCAGAGGAGATTTACCAGGATGTTGCCTGGTATGGAGGGAAAATCTTATGAGGATAGGCTGATGGACTTGAGGTTGTTTTCGTTGGAGAGAAGAAGGTTAAGAGGAGACTTAATAGAGACATACAAAATGATCAGGGGGTTAGATAGGGTGTACAGTGAGAGCCTTCTCCCGCGGATGGAATTGGCTGGCACGAGGGGACATAGCTTTAAACTGAGGGGTAATAGATATAGGACAGAGGTCAGAGGTAGGTTCTTTACGCAAAGAGTAGTGAGGCCGTGGAATGCCCTACCTGCAACAGTAGTGAACTCGCCAACATTGAGGGCATTTAAAAGTTTATTGGATAAACATATGGATGATAATGGCATAGTGTAGGTTAGATGCCTTTTGTTTCGGTGCAAACTGCGCTGTATTGTTCTATGTTCTATTAAGAGTTTAAAGAATGGTTTGAATGGAATCAGGGAGACTGCGATGAGAGTTTAAAGAATGGGTTTGAATGGAATCAGGGAGACTGAGATGAGAGTTTAAAGAATGGATTGAATGGAATCAGGGCGACTGTGGAGAGAGTTTAAAGAATGGTCTGAATGGATTCAGGAAGACTGCGAAGAGAGTTTAAAGAATGGATTGAATGGAATCGGGGAGACGGCGGTGAGAGTTTAAAGAATGGTTTGAATGGAAGCAGGGAGACTGATGTGAGAGTTTAAAGAATGGATTGAATGGAATTGGGAGACTGCGGTGAGAGTTTAAAGAATGGATCTGAATGCAATCAGGGAGACTGCGATAAGAGGTTGAAGAATGGGTTTCAATGGAATCAGGGTGACGGCAGTGAGAGTTTGAAGAATGGCTTTGAATGGAATCAGAGAGACTGCGAAGAGAGTTTAAAGAATGGTTTGAATGGAATCAGGGAGACAGCGATGAGAGTTTAAAGAATGGGTCTGAATGGAATCCTGGAGACTGCAGTGAGAGTTTAAAGAATGGGTCTGAATGGAATCAGGGAGACTGCGAAGAGATTTTAAAGAATGGATTGAATGGAATTCGGGAGACTGCGGTGAGAGTTTAAAGAATGGTTTGAATGGAATCAGGGAGACTGCAGTGAGAGTTTGAAGAATGGGTCTGAATGGAATCAGAGAGACTGCAGTGAGAGTTTAAAGAATGGTTTGAATGGAATCAGGGAGACTGTGGTGAGAGTTTAAAGAATGGGTCTGAATGGAATCAGGGAAACTGCGATGAGAGTTTAAGGAATAGGTTTGAATGGAATCAGGGAGACTGCGATGATGGTTTAAAGAATGGGTCTGAATGGAATCAGGGAGACTGCAAAGAGAGTTTATAGAATGGATTGGATGGAATCGGGGAGACTGCCGTGAGAGTTTAAAGAATGTGTCTGAATGGAATCAGGGAGACTGCAGTGAGAGATTAAAGAATGTTTTGAATGGAATCAGGGAGACTGCGGTGATAGTTTAAAGAATGGGTCTGAATGGAATCAGGGAGACTGCAGTGAGAGTTTAAAGAATGGGTCTGAATGGAATCAGGGAGACTGCGAAGAGATTTTAAAGAATGGATTGAATGGAATTCGGGAGACTGCGGTGAGAGTTTAAAGAATGGTTTGAATGGAATCAGGGAGACTGCGAAGAGAGTTTATAGAATGGATTGGATGGAATCGGGGAGACTGCCATGAGAGCTTAAAGAATGTGTCTGAATGGAATCAGGGAGACTGCAGTGAGAGATTAAAGAATGGTTTGAATGGAATCAGGGAGACTGCGGTGATAGTTTAAAGAATGGGTCTGAACGGAATCAGGGAGACTGCAGTGAGAGTTTAAAGAATGGTTTGAATGGAATCAGGGAGACTGAGGGGAGAGTTTAAAGAATGGATTGAATGGAATCAGTGAGACTGCGGAGAGAGTTTAAAGAATGGATTGAATGGATTCAGGGAGACTGCGAAGAGAGTTTAAGGAATGGTTTGAATGGAATCAGGGAGATTGCGATGAGAGTTTAAAGAATGGGTCTGAATGGAATCAGGGGACTGCGATGAGAGTTAAAAGAATGGATTGAATGGAATCAGGGAGACAGCGAAGAGTTTTTAAAGAATGGGTCTGAATCAAATCAGGGAGACTGCGATGAGAGTTTGAAGAATGGGGTTGGATGGAATCAGGGAGACTGCGATGAGAGTTTGAATAATGGGTTTGAATGGAATCAGGGAGACGGCAGTGAGAGTATAAAGAATGGATTGAATGGAATCAGGGAGACTGCAATGAGAGTATAAAGAATGGATTGAATGGAATCAGCGAGACTGCAATGAGAGTTTGAAGAATCGATTGAATGGAATCAGAGTGACTGCGGTAAGAGTTTAAAGAATGGATCTGAATGGAATCAGGGAGACTGAGATGAGAGTTTAACGAATGGGTTTGAATGGAATCAGGGAGACTGCGATGAGAGTTTAAAGAATGGATCTGAATGGAATCAGGGGACTGCGAAGAGAGTTAAAAGAATGTCTTTGAATGGAATCAGGGAGACTGCGAAGAGAGTTTGAAGAATGGCTTTGAATGGAATCCGGGAGACTGCAAATAGAGTTTAAAGAATGGGTCTGAATGGAATCAGGGAGATTGCGAATAGAGTTTAAAGAATGGATTGAATGGAATCGGGGAGACTGCGGTGAGAGTCTAAAGAATGGCTCTGAATGGAATTAGGGAGACTGCAGTGGGAGATTAAAGAATGGTTTGAATGGAATCAGGGAGACTGCGGTGAGAGTTTGAAGAATGGGTCTGAATGGAATCAGGGAGACTGCGATGAGAGTTTAAAGAATGGGTCTGAATGGAATCAGGGAGACTGCGGTGAGAGTTTAAAGAATGGGTCTGAATGGAATCAGGGACACTGCAGTGAGAGATTAAAGAATGGTTTGAATGGAATTAGGGAGACTGCGGTGAGAGTTTAAAGAATGGGTCTGAATGGAATCAGGGAGATTATGAAGAAAGTTTAAGGAATGGATTGACTGCAATCAGGGAGACTGCGGTGAGAGTTTATAGAATGGATTGACTGCAATCAGGGAGACTGCGGAGAGAGTTTAAAGAATGGATGAGTGGAATCAGGGGAACTGCGAAGAGAGTTTAAGGAATGGTTTGAATGGAATCAGGGAGATTGCGATGAGAGTTTAAAGAATGGGTCTGAATGGAATCAGGGGACTGCGATGAGAGTTAAAAGAATGGATTGAATGGCATCAGGGAGACAGTGAAGTGTGTTTAAAGAATGGGTGTGAATGGAATCAGGGAGACTGCGATGAGAGTTTAAAGAATGGATCTGAATGGAATCAGGGAGACTGCAATAAGAGTTTGAAGAAAGGGTTTCAATGGAATCAGCGAGACGGCAGTAAGAGTTTTAAGAAAGGCTTTGAATGGAATCAGAGAGACGGCAGTGAGGGTTTAAAGAATGGATCTGAATGGAATCAGGGAGACTGCGAAGAGAGTTTAAAGAATGGTTTGAATGGAATCAGGGAGACTCGATGAGTGTTTAAGGAATGGATTGATTGCTATCAGTGAGACTGCGGTGAGAGTTTAAAGAATGGATTGACTGCAGACAGGGAGACTGCGATGAGAGTTTAAAGAATGGGTCTGAATGGAATCAGGGAGACTGTGGTGAGAGTTTAAAGAATGGGTCTGAATGGAATCAGGGAGACTGTGATGAGAGTTTAAAGCATGTGTCTGAATAGAATCAGGGAGACTGTGGTGAGAGTTTAAATAATGGGACTGAATGGAATCAGGGATACTGCGATGTGATTTTAAAGAATGGATTGAATGGAATCAGGGAGACTGCGATGAGAGTTTAATGAATGGATTGTCTGGAATCAGGGAGATTGCGATGAGTGTTTAAAGAATGGATTGAATGGAATCAGGGAGACTGTGATGAGAGTTTAAAGAATGGATTGAATGGAATCAGGGAGACTGCGATGAGAGTTTAAAGAATGGATTGACTGCAATCAGGGAGACTGCAGTGAGAGTTTAAATAATGGATTGAATGGAATCAGGGAGACTGCGGTGAGAGTTTAAGGCTTAGGTTTGAATGGAATCAGGGAGACTGCGATGAGAGTTTAAAGAATGGGTCTGAATGGAATCAGGGAGACTATGAAGAGAGTTTATAGAATGGATTGGATGGAATCGGGGAGACTGCCATGAGAGCTTAAAGAATGTGTCTGAATGGAATCAGGGAGACTGCAGTGAGAGATTAAAGAATGGTTTGAATGGAATCAGGGAGACTGCGGTGATAGTTTAAAGAATGGGTCTGAACGGAATCAGGGAGACTGCAGTGAGAGTTTAAAGAATGGTTTGAATGGAATCAGGGAGACTGAGGGGAGAGTTTAAAGAATGGATTGAATGGAATCAGTGAGACTGCGGAGAGAGTTTAAAGAATGGATTGAATGGATTCAGGGAGACTGCGAAGAGAGTTTAAGGAATGGTTTGAATGGAATCAGGGAGATTGCGATGAGAGTTTAAAGAATGGGTCTGAATGGAATCAGGGGACTGCGATGAGAGTTAAAAGAATGGATTGAATGGAATCAGGGAGACAGCGAAGAGTTTTTAAAGAATGGGTCTGAATCAAATCAGGGAGACTGCGATGAGGGTTTGAAGAATGGGGTTGGATGGAATCAGGGAGACTGCGATGAGAGTTTGAATAATGGGTTTGAATGGAATCAGGGAGACGGCAGTGAGAGTATAAAGAATGGATTGAATGGAATCAGGGACACTGCATTGAAAGTATAAAGAATGGATTGAATGGAATCAGCGAGACTGCAATGAGAGTTTGAAGAATCGATTGAATGGAATCAGAGTGACTGCGGTAAGAGTTTAAAGAATGGATCTGAATGGAATCAGGGAGACTGAGATGAGAGTTTAACGAATGGGTTTGAATGCAATCAGGGAGACTGCGATGAGAGTTTAAAGAATGGATCTGAATGGAATCAGGGGACTGCGATGAGAGTTAAAAGAATGTCTTTGAATGGAATCAGGGAGACTGCGAAGAGAGTTTAAAGAATGGATCTGAGTGGAATCAGGGAGACTGCGGTGAGAGTTTAAGGCTTAGGTTTGAATGGAATCAGGGAGACTGCGATGAGAGTTTAAAGAATGGGTCTGAATGGAATCAGGGAGACTGCGAAGAGAGTTTATAGAATGGATTGGATGGAATCGGGGAGACTGCCATGAGAGCTTAAAGAATGTGTCTGAATGGAATCAGGGAGACTGCAGTGAGAGATTAAAGAATGGTTTGAATGGAATCAGGGAGACTGCGGTGATAGTTTAAAGAATGGGTCTGAACGGAATCAGGGAGACTGCAGTGAGAGTTTAAAGAATGGTTTGAATGGAATCAGGGAGACTGAGGGGAGAGTTTAAAGAATGGATTGAATGGAATCAGTGAGACTGCGGAGAGAGTTTAAAGAATGGATTGAATGGATTCAGGGAGACTGCGAAGAGAGTTTAAGGAATGGTTTGAATGGAATCAGGGAGATTGCGATGAGAGTTTAAAGAATGGGTCTGAATGGAATCAGGGGACTGCGATGAGAGTTAAAAGAATGGATTGAATGGAATCAGGGAGACAGCGAAGAGTTTTTAAAGAATGGGTCTGAATCAAATCAGGGAGACTGCGATGAGAGTTTGAAGAATGGGGTTGGATGGAATCAGGGAGACTGCGATGAGAGTTTGAATAATGGGTTTGAATGGAATCAGGGAGACGGCAGTGAGAGTATAAAGAATGGATTGAATGGAATCAGGGACACTGCATTGAAAGTATAAAGAATGGATTGAATGGAATCAGCGAGACTGCAATGAGAGTTTGAAGAATCGATTGAATGGAATCAGAGTGACTGCGGTAAGAGTTTAAAGAATGGATCTGAATGGAATCAGGGAGACTGAGATGAGAGTTTAACGAATGGGTTTGAATGGTATCAGGGAGACTGCGATGAGAGTTTAAAGAATGGATCTGAATGGAATCAGGGGACTGCGATGAGAGTTAAAAGAATGTCTTTGAATGGAATCAGGGAGACTGCGAAGAGAGTTTGAAGAATGGCTTTGAATGGAATCAGGGAGACTGCAAATAGAGTTTAAAGAATGGGTCTGAATGGAATCAGGGAGATTGCGAATAGAGTTTAAAGAATGGATTGAATGGAATCGGGGAGACTGCGGTGAGAGTCTAAAGAATGGCTCTGAATGGAATTAGGGAGACTGCAGTGGGAGATTAAAGAATGGTTTGAATGGAATCAGGGAGACTGCGGTGAGAGTTTGAAGAATGGGTCTGAATGGAATCAGGGAGACTGCGATGAGAGTTTAAAGAATGGGTCTGAATGGAATCAGGGAGACTGCGGTGAGAGTTTAAAGAATGGGTCTGAATGGAATCAGGGACACTGCAGTGAGAGATTAAAGAATGGTTTGAATGGAATTAGGGAGACTGCGGTGAGAGTTTAAAGAATGGGTCTGAATGGAATCAGGGAGATTATGAAGAAAGTTTAAGGAATGGATTGACTGCAATCAGGGAGACTGCGGTGAGAGTTTATAGAATGGATTGACTGCAATCAGGGAGACTGCGGAGAGAGTTTAAAGAATGGATGAGTGGAATCAGGGGAACTGCGAAGAGAGTTTAAGGAATGGTTTGAATGGAATCAGGGAGATTGCGATGAGAGTTTAAAGAATGGGTCTGAATGGAATCAGGGGACTGCGATGAGAGTTAAAAGAATGGATTGAATGGCATCAGGGAGACAGTGAAGTGTGTTTAAAGAATGGGTGTGAATGGAATCAGGGAGACTGCGATGAGAGTTTAAAGAATGGATCTGAATGGAATCAGGGAGACTGCAATAAGAGTTTGAAGAAAGGGTTTCAATGGAATCAGCGAGACGGCAGTAAGAGTTTTAAGAAAGGCTTTGAATGGAATCAGAGAGACGGCAGTGAGGGTTTAAAGAATGGATCTGAATGGAATCAGGGAGACTGCGAAGAGAGTTTAAAGAATGGTTTGAATGGAATCAGGGAGACTCGATGAGTGTTTAAGGAATGGATTGATTGCTATCAGTGAGACTGCGGTGAGAGTTTAAAGAATGGATTGACTGCAGACAGGGAGACTGCGATGAGAGTTTAAAGAATGGGTCTGAATGGAATCAGGGAGACTGTGGTGAGAGTTTAAAGAATGGGTCTGAATGGAATCAGGGAGACTGCGATGAGAGTTTAAAGAATGGGTCTGAATGGAATCAGGGAGACTGTGGTGAGAGTTTAAATAATGGGTCTGAATGGAATCAGGGATACTGCGATGTGATTTTAAAGAATGGATTGAATGGAATCAGGGAGACTGCGATGAGAGTTTAATGAATGGATTGTCTGGAATCAGGGAGATTGCGATGAGTGTTTAAAGAATGGATTGAATGGAATCAGGGAGACTGTGATGAGAGTTTAAAGAATGGATTGAATGGAATCAGGGAGACTGCGATGAGAGTTTAAAGAATGGATTGACTGCAATCAGGGAGACTGCAGTGAGAGTTTAAATAATGGATTGAATGGAATCAGGGAGACTGCGGTGAGAGTTTAAGGCTTAGGTTTGAATGGAATCAGGGAGACTGCGATGAGAGTTTAAAGAATGGGTCTGAATGGAATCAGGGAGACTGCGAAGAGAGTTTATAGAATGGATTGGATGGAATCGGGGAGACTGCCATGAGAGCTTAAAGAATGTGTCTGAATGGAATCAGGGAGACTGCAGTGAGAGATTAAAGAATGGTTTGAATGGAATCAGGGAGACTGCGGTGATAGTTTAAAGAATGGGTCTGAACGGAATCAGGGAGACTGCAGTGAGAGTTTAAAGAATGGTTTGAATGGAATCAGGGAGACTGAGGGGAGAGTTTAAAGAATGGATTGAATGGAATCAGTGAGACTGCGGAGAGAGTTTAAAGAATGGATTGAATGGATTCAGGGAGACTGCGAAGAGAGTTTAAGGAATGGTTTGAATGGAATCAGGGAGATTGCGATGAGAGTTTAAAGAATGGGTCTGAATGGAATCAGGGGACTGCGATGAGAGTTAAAAGAATGGATTGAATGGAATCAGGGAGACAGCGAAGAGTTTTTAAAGAATGGGTCTGAATCAAATCAGGGAGACTGCGATGAGAGTTTGAAGAATGGGGTTGGATGGAATCAGGGAGACTGCGATGAGAGTTTGAATAATGGGTTTGAATGGAATCAGGGAGACGGCAGTGAGAGTATAAAGAATGGATTGAATGGAATCAGGGACACTGCATTGAAAGTATAAAGAATGGATTGAATGGAATCAGCGAGACTGCAATGAGAGTTTGAAGAATCGATTGAATGGAATCAGAGTGACTGCGGTGAGAGTTTAACGAATGGGTTTGAATGGAATCAGGGAGACTGCGATGAGAGTTTAAAGAATGGATCTGAATGGAATCAGGGGACTGCGATGAGAGTTAAAAGAATGTCTTTGAATGGAATCAGGGAGACTGCGAAGAGAGTTTGAAGAATGGCTTTGAATGGAATCAGGGAGACTGCAAATAGAGTTTAAAGAATGGGTCTGAATGGAATCAGTGAGATTGCGAATAGAGTTTAAAGAATGGATTGAATGGAATCGGGGAGACTGCGGTGAGAGTCTAAAGAATGGCTCTGAATGGAATTAGGGAGACTGCAGTGGGAGATTAAAGAATGGTTTGAATGGAATCAGGGAGACTGCGGTGAGAGTTTGAAGAATGGGTCTGAATGGAATCAGGGAGACTGCGATGAGAGTTTAAAGAATGGGTCTGAATGGAATCAGGGAGACTGCGGTGAGAGTTTAAAGAATGGGTCTGAATGGAATCAGGGACACTGCAGTGAGAGATTAAAGAATGGTTTGAATGGAATTAGGGAGACTGCGGTGAGAGTTTAAAGAATGGGTCTGAATGGAATCAGGGAGATTATGAAGAAAGTTTAAGGAATGGATTGACTGCAATCAGGGAGACTGCGGTGAGAGTTTATAGAATGGATTGACTGCAATCAGGGAGACTGCGGAGAGAGTTTAAAGAATGGATGAGTGGAATCAGGGGAACTGCGAAGAGAGTTTAAGGAATGGTTTGAATGGAATCAGGGAGATTGCGATGAGAGTTTAAAGAATGGGTCTGAATGGAATCAGGGGACTGCGATGAGAGTTAAAAGAATGGATTGAATGGCATCAGGGAGACAGTGAAGTGTGTTTAAAGAATGGGTGTGAATGGAATCAGGGAGACTGCGATGAGAGTTTAAAGAATGGATCTGAATGGAATCAGGGAGACTGCAATAAGAGTTTGAAGAAAGGGTTTCAATGGAATCAGCGAGACGGCAGTAAGAGTTTTAAGAAAGGCTTTGAATGGAATCAGAGAGACGGCAGTGAGGGTTTAAAGAATGGATCTGAATGGAATCAGGGAGACTGCGAAGAGAGTTTAAAGAATGGTTTGAATGGAATCAGGGAGACTCGATGAGTGTTTAAGGAATGGATTGATTGCTATCAGTGAGACTGCGGTGAGAGTTTAAAGAATGGATTGACTGCAGACAGGGAGACTGCGATGAGAGTTTAAAGAATGGGTCTGAATGGAATCAGGGAGACTGTGGTGAGAGTTTAAAGAATGGGTCTGAATGGAATCAGGGAGACTGTGGTGAGAGTTTAAAGAATGTGTCTGAATAGAATCAGGGAGACTGTGGTGAGAGTTTAAATAATGGGTCTGAATGGAATCAGGGATACTGCGATGTG